>NC_046362.1:10548953-10848953 GCF_011125445.2 Fundulus heteroclitus
TGAGCAAATAATGTTAATGGCAAACCCTCTCGTTTTATTTTATAAATGGTGCCTTTTAAGTAGCTGTCGCTTGTGTCAGATATCACAAGCACAATGATTCTGACCTGCAGTCAGGTCTGGCGACCAGCAGTATTGATGTTCCTGAAGTCATCACTGGAGAGAGCAGCCATTGCTTCTTCTCTGTCTTGTACATCCTGGCCGTTAATCTGCAGTTGAAAAAAAAACTCTGATTACTTCACTCACAATAATATTAAACACAAACAACAAACAACACCTGGAAACACACAAGACCTTAACATACACTGGTCAAAGAGGACATGCAGTATCTCACAACATTAGTACATACCTTTTAAATATTTCGTTTATCTTTTCAACACTGAAGATATAGGAGTAGTAGAAAAGGAGTCGAGCTTGTATGGCTATACAACTTGTTTAACATTGAAATTTGATGTCCCTCAAAATAAACTCAACACAAGCCATCAATGTTTAAACCACTGGCACAAGTGTTAGCACATCCCTTTGTGAAAGGTCGCAGCTTTGAATGAGGAGCAGGTGTTGTTAAAGCTGGTGTTATCGCTCTCACACTTTCTCATACTGGCGACGGGGAAGTTTAACATGGCACTTGAAGGCAAAGAGCTTCTAAGGTTCTGACAAAAGAATTGTTGCTCTACATAAAGATGGCCGAGGCTATGAGAAGATCCCCGACACCCTGCAACTGAGCTGCAGCACGGTGGCCAAGAACGTACAGGAGTTTATCAGGACAGGTTCCTCTCAGAACGGGCCTCGCCATGGTCAACCAAAGAAGATGAGTGCATGTGCTCCACGTCACATCCAGAAGTTGTCTTTTAAAAATAGACATAAGAGTGCTGCCAGGGTTTCTGCAGAGGTTCAAAGAGTTTGGGGTCAGCTTGTCAGTCATCAGACCATATAGTGCACACTACATCACACTGGTCTGCATGACTGCTGTATCTGAAGGATGCCTATTCTAAGGAGCAGTGTTGTAGTCAAGTCACTATGCCTCGAGTCCAGGTTCGAGTCTCCAGTGTTCAAGTCAGAGTCAAGTCCAAGTCATTAAAAAAAATCTGAGTTGAGTCCGAGTCAAGTCCGCTACTCGTCCGAGTCGAGTCACTATTGATCCAAGTCGAGTCCAAGTTCCGCACTAAAGTAAGCATAGCCTACATGTTTTTAAACAAAAAAAATCCACACTCCACCACATTGCACTAATAATTTATATATTAAAATCATACACCAAATAATATTCTGACATATTAAAATTATAGCCTAATGATATAAAAAAAAGTCAAGTCTTTTTCTCAATTTCCGATTCAGAATGATCTGAATGTAGGAGTCCGAGTCCAAGTTCGAGTCATCAGTGCTCAAGTCCAAGTCAAGTCACGAGTCTCTAAATTTAGCTACTGACTCGGACTCGAGTTTGAGTCTCGGACTCGAGTACTACACTGCTAAGGAGGATGCACAAGAAGAAAGCCTGTGCACATGCATCACTGGAACTATCTCACGAAGTCTGTTCAGACCAAGATAAACCTATTTGGTTCCAGTGGTGACAAGCATGTGTGGCAGTAACCATGTAAGGTGTACAAAGACTAGTGTGCCTACAGTCAAGCATGGTGGTGAGAGTGTCATGGTATGGGGCTACAAGAGTGCTGCCAGCTGTCAAGCTACACCTCATTGAGGAAAACATGAATACCAACGTGTACTGTCACATACTGAATTAGACCATAATCCCCTCCCCTTCAGAAACTGTACCACAGGGCAGTATTTTAATGTAATACACCTCCCCAAGATGACCACTGCCTTGCTAAAGAAGCTGAGGGTAAAGGGTAAAGGTTAAGGACTGGCCAAGCATGACTCCATACGTAAACCCTTTTGAGCATCTGTGAGGCACTCTCAGATGGAAAGTGGAGAGGTGCAAGGTCTCTAACAATCACCAGCTCTTTGACATTTTTATGGAGGAGTGGAAGAGGATTCCAGTGGCATCCTGTAAAGTGCTACTGAACTCTGTGACCAGCACAGCTAAGGCATTACTGGACAATAATGGAGGGCACACAAAATATTGACACTTTGGGTAAAATTTGGAGATTTTTGTTGTTAGTGGTTTGACATTAATTGGCTGGGTGATGAGTTATCTTGAGGGAACAGCAAATTACACTGTTATTACAAGCTGTGCACTGCATACTTTATATTGTATGAAAGTGTCGTATCTTCAGTTTTGTGGGATACTGTATCTTCTTGAGGAGAAAGAACATTTGCTGTTTGCTCTAAAATATTAACCAGCATCCAAGCTGTTAGCATGGATGAGACGGCAGCGTCGTAGTGTCCACCGAAGTTTTCCACAGAGTACAGGCATCCAGCTGTATAATTAGCAGGGCAATGACAGGTGGCTTATATCTTTTTGCCTCAAGAATAATGGTCCTGTCAGTGGTGGATAATGGGGCCAGGATACTGGTCTGCTTTGCAAACATGTGCACATGCCTCATCCTGGATTAAATCAGCTGTACGACTCTTGCTAGGCTAGGGTGACCGCATTTTGATTAGCAAAAAGGACATTAGGCTCCAGTCACGAAACACTTAAAGCATACTCTGGTTACTTAAAGAACACTTAGGATTTTAACATATTAAAGGTAGGCTTTCTCTGTGTGGAAGTAAAAAATAGTTATATAAACTTCAGAATGGGTTTCATGAGTCAGCGAGTACAAAAATGACCTAAATGATAGAAATATGTTTGAAAATTAACCTGTAACAATAATAGCTCACTTTTCTGGAAAAAAAATCAACAAAAATATTATTCTGATAAAATGCTAGTTCTATTCTTTTTTTTCTCTAATCTAATAATAATGTGGCAAAAAGCATATACCCCAGTCTTTATTTCGTTATTCATTATAATTTTTTTTTCATCCTCCTTGTTTCCCCATCAACTTGCACAGACTTTTTTATACTTTTATGTGGTCAAGCCTTCTGAGACCATTTACAAGACAGTAGCTTAGGGATGACATCACACGAATGAAAGGCTGTCACATTTCCTACATTTCACCAGTCAATTTAAGTACATGCCTACTGGTCCCATGAAAAAATATGAAAACTGGACATTTTAATTAAGCTATGAATTTAATTTTCAACTCAATTTTATTTATATAGCACCAATCCACAATATGTCATCTCAAGACATTTGAAAAAGTCAATTCAATCAACCCATACAGATTAGTTAAACAGGAAACCCAGCAGATTGCATCGAGTCATTGACTTGCAGCATTTACACCTCCTCGATGAGCATGTAGCAACAGTTGACAGTTGCTTGCAATGTGTCGTTGCCTTTGTAGCAATCTCTCATACTGAGCATGCATGTAGCGACAGTGGAGAGGAAAGCTCCCCTTTAACAGGAAGAGATTCAAGCAGAACCAAATGAATCCCACCTGGACAGAATAGAAAAAAAGAAAAATGGTCACTGAAGGATTTTTCTGTGTATATACCCCACGTCCGTGGTATTTGTAAACAAGGTGTAATGATCCACTAGAATTTTGTGTGTTGAGCTTCTTTGTTATTTATTGCGTTCTGCTCTCTCTGTAGTTTGTGGTTCCTTTTGAGTTTTGTTTCAGCTTCCGCTGTATTCTCTGTGTTAATTAGCCATCTTCCCTATGGTCCCTGCTCTGTGCTCTCCCTCAGCTGTTCAGCATTCCTCTGATTAGACTCACCTAGTGTCATTATCACTCTCCACTCTTCCTCACTTATTTACCTCCCTGGTTTCCATTGCTCCTTGGTGAATTCCTTCATTACACTCAGTACAGTTCGATAATCTGTTCCCTTTGTACCATAAATATCATTTCTTGTGTTTTATTTATTTATTTATTTATTTATTTATTTATTTTTAAAATCCTTAATCAGCACATTGTGTTTTGTTATGGCTGAATTGGGGTCTTTAACAACTACAAACCATGACAAAATGTTAACTCACAGTGAGAATCTCATACCACACTATGGGTAGTCGGGCAGTTGTGCAGAAATAATGGCAGATCAGTTGGCAGAAACGGCAAAAAACGTAAAAAATACTGTTTGTTAGTACATAGTTCTTTGTTTGGATATGAATATATTTCAGTTTAAGCTATTTTAATTTTTTGTAAGTCAGCTAAGACAGATGAATAGCTGTCATGCTGGTAGTCTTCCCTGCTGTGAAGATGTTTACTTTTTTGCAGACTATCTAGCTAATTCTGATTACACCACATAACCAAACCTCAAAACATCGCTAACCCTTCATGTGGGAAACAACTGTTGTTTAAAACGCTGTTTTCATCTCCAAAGCTGACCTGATTTTAATGATGTATCTGGAATTGATTTTATTTCAACAAAAATTATTCTAATCAATATCAGTCCTTGTTGTTATTTAAATCTTTAAATTACATCAGCGGACATGGTTCATGTATTTTGCAATTGATTAGTCATGTGTAGTAGGAATTATTTAAACTCTTTTAAAGAGAGTTTGCATCATTGTGTAAAAGCAGTTATGCCCCCCTCCTTCACGCTATTTCCACTGAACACACAGAGGTGGAAAGTGAAGTAATTTGAAGACAACATTAAGTGCATCAAATACAACTGAACTGCAAGTCACCCTGAAGATGCATCAGAGCACAAAGCCAGAATAGATTTAATGTGCTGCTATAAACTGAATGTTTAGCAAGTTGTGTGGGCAGTGCAGAGCTTAGATGCATTAATTAAGGCAGAAGAATATATGCATAGCCAGATGTGAAAATCAGAGGGAATGAAAGACAATAATTAAAGAGCAATGTTACACACAAGTAAAAGAGTTTCTAATTTTTGAGTTCCTTTTTATGACAGAAGTGGGAAAAGTAAAACTAAACTCATTAATGAATCATTAACAATAAAATCCAATGCAACCAGTCTCTTTCTCAACAAAACAACCCCCATTCTACTCTAATCGCTGCAAAAAGCCGCCTTCTACCATAAGGCCTGACAAATGCTGCTTTCTGCTCTCAAGACTGAAGATGAAGTTAGAGGCTAATAGCAGTCACAGCCTCTGAGCCATCACACAGAAGGCAACGAGCTGAAACGCAGCTTCGTCATGAACTAGAACCCTTAAAAAAACCCTGTTGGTGCTGAGTCGGTAACTAAAACAGCCAGGGGGGCATTTCTTCCCCCTTAACAGTCACAGTGGGGGGAAGTTCCTACTATAATGTGCTGCCATTAAAAATAAATGTGTTCTCTTGCTGGAAGACACTGGTTCAGTGAAACAAGACAGCAGAAAAGTATTTTTATTAAGCCAAAGGAGGGCTAGTAAGGGCAAGAGTGAGGAATACTGCACCTGTAAGATACGATCCCCTTCTCGGATCCTGCCGTCTCTGGCAGCAATGCTGTTCGGACTGACCTGTACAACAAACAAAATGCTTTTACCCTTAATGTTCAGTAGAACCAGAGAGGATACGTTCAAATTGTGGAATTATGCGTTTCTAGTTAAACATTTGTTTCTTTTTGTGTTTACGGAAGCTGTCAGGGTTAAACACGGGTCGTGGATCAGCTTTTCATTCTATTTCAGTCATGTTTTAAAGCTATTCAAAATGCACTATAAGTTCAATGTTCACCATTGCAGCTGTTAGCTGCAACTATTTCACTTTTTCTGTTTCCAGGAGCTTCTGCAAAGATCATCTTAGTACAGCACACGATGCACTCTCTTTTTTTGAAATAATACTTGCCAACAAGGCCAGTCTTCCATCTCCCAATAAACTGGTATCTGAGGCAATTTGTTTCACTTTCTCCAATCAGACCACAACTCTGAGGAGGCTGTGGTACTAAGATGCTCCATCTTCATGATAGTTCACTCCCACTCTGAGGAACACTCATTAAGCGAAGTTCAAGAAAGGAATCTTTGGAAGACTGGAACAGAAAAGGGTGAAAGTGCCTTGCAAGGACATAATTTCATATGATTTTTTTTTTTTCAAATGCAGATGTTTTCATTTAGAACTTTTGAGACAGAGACACAGTCTGACATGTGTTCGTTTTCAGCCCACTTTAATGTGATACCACTATTAAATTCACTGCATCCAACTTCCTCTCAATCCAATAATCCAATTATCAATAAATACAGTGCACCCCTGCAAATCCTCTGAAATCTGTTACAGAACATTGGTGAACAAACAGCATCATGAAGTTCAATGAATACAGCAGAAAGGTCAGAGAGAGGGTAATGGAAAAGTATTAGGCAGAGGTAGGTTGTCAAACATTAGCATGCCATGCTATTTGCCAATAGCATGGCAAACAATATCTCTAACTATGAACACTGAGCTCTGTTCCATTTATTATCTGAAATTAGAAATATTTTGCCACAGGTGAAAATATATGAAACCATGGCCATCATCCTAACCTAACAGACTAGCCAAGGCAAGCTTTAATCAGAGAGTCAAGAGGTCCATGGTATGGATGAGCTGCAGGGATACACAGCTCAGGTAGGAAAATGTTTGAAGGACAATTTTCAGTAAGCTTCTTCATGAACCTGGCCCTTCCGAAAGAGTGCCAAAAAAAAAACAATTGTTGGAAGAAAGACACCAAAAGTTCCCTTTATAGTTTAACACAAGCTATGTAGGGGACACACCAAATATATAGAAAAAGCATCTTTGGTCAGATACAACAAAAATGTAACTTTTAGCTTTCAAAATGCAAAAAGCAATTTTTTTTTGTGTGGCATAAAATGAACACTACACATCATCCTGACCACGCCATTCCTACTGTGAAACATGGTGGTGATACTATTGACAAATTAAATACTGAAGATGACCGCAGATCAAACTATATATTCCACAAGGTATAAGCTTGAGGGGGTGAATGCAAAGCATGCTACACTTCTCAGATTTTTTTTTTTCTTGTGAAGAATTGTGATACCGTGATTGGCTAAAACCAAACTTTGGTAGGTAGTCACTAGGTGTCGCTTCGCCCTATCAACTTACAGAGTTTTGCTGAATGTCCCTCCTTTCCCTGAACAGATTTGACAGGAGCAGTCACAGCTTGATAACGTGCAGAACGGAGAGTGCTACACATTATCAATCTGGCTAGCCAGGTTAGTGAAATCGCCTTTAGTCGATTTTATAAATATTCATCTGTCACAAAATTGTTAAAGTGTAAATAACATTTTCTGGTAGTTAAGTAAACATTGTGGAAAGGATCAAGGGATATGAACACTTTTGTAAGGCACTGTAACTTGAGGTAACTGGCATGTAGTTAAGATTCTTTTGAGCAGTCATCTTTGGAAATGAGGAATACAATAAAACATTGGGTTTCATTATCTGCTAACTGAGCAATGGAAAACCTAAGTTTTAAAGCTCTGTTATGTAGGAAACACATCTTTATACTGGTTCATTTACTTACTATAAAAGACCAGATTGTGTAAGACTCTCTCTAACATCCTCTAAACATTCAGTCAGCTCCTCTGAATGCAGCGCTCTCTTACTTCTTTTAAACGAAAAAGCATATATTGCTGTCAAAAACCTTAAGGTTTATATTAAGCCCATCTCTCAAAGCCTACACCTCACATGGTCTTCAACAGCATTTGAAAAAAAAAAAAAACCAGAGCCTGTGTGTCAGAGCCGTCTTGTTTTCAGCTCCTCTGAGGTTACAGTAGCTGAATATCCCACCACACGACAACAAAAAAAACAACCTTGGTTTATTTTTTTTCCTTTCATTGCTTGATGGTCATCTCATCTCAGCTGTTGACAGCAGAACCGCGCAGTTAGATCATCTGTTTGGTAATATAATTTGTGTCTGATGAGAGTTCAATTTTGAAGTACCGCAAGCAATAAAGAGACCTGCTTTGCTCACATGAATACTAAAGTAAATCAGAAATTGGTGGATGAATATTAAATGTCACATCTGATTCAGGCTGAGAAGCACAACATTACACCGGGGTTCTCTGATCTGGATATATGATTGTTGGTTTCTACAACAGAGTTTAATATGTAAATGTGAGACTTCAAAGAAACGGGATGTTCGTAGAATATGCAAAAAGTTGTTGCCCTAAGAGGTTTAATATTTGAATTTCTCCAAACAGCAAGCAATCATAACTTTGGTATTTGTGAGAAAAACAGCAACAGGGAGAGGGAGAGTTCTTTCCCCCATGCTTTGAGATGGAGAAAACTTACTGTGGTTTTAAAATCTCTGTTCTGTATCTATCTAATATTGCTATTATAGAGGAAACTCTCTATATATTGGCCTGTGATGGATTGGTGACCTGTCTAGAGTCTATCGCCACCTCTCGCCTGTTCACGCCTGGAGACAGGTACCATTCCCCTCACAACCGAGCAAGATGGCTGAATAGATGGATGGATTAGATTCAGTATATTTATATAGCGCCATTTCACAACAATACCAACAGCTCAAATTATTTGTTATCAAACTGGTCTAAATTCATTACAGATTCATCCTGTCCATTCCATTACTATCCAACCATACTATATATATTAAACTGAATACAGTCTGATTCAGTCCTAGCAGACAGGCATGATTAAACTAAACAAGTGTATCGATTGGTTTTAAAGGCTGTAGAATAAATGAAATAATGTGTATAAATGTAGTGGATGAAAACGTGCTAACAGAAGAAAATAAAAATATCTTTGGGAAAATCCATATACATTTTCCTATAACAAGATAAACTCTGAGTGGTATTTTTTGTAGTGGTGGCTACATACCACTGTAGATATGGCTCCTAGAATTGACTTAAGTGCTATGCAAATATACTATGCTATGCAGATGCTCTGTCTGCAATGATAATGATTTGATGGAATATTTGCCTTGGATGCCTCAAACTTGAAAGTCCTACATGATATTTTTACTTTGTTTAGGTCTACACTCTTCTGCACTAAGATCTCTAATGTTTCTCTAGACATATGTTGGAGCCCCTTTATCCAGTATAGGGGGTCACTGCCCCAAGTGCTCAAACGAGGACAGGAAATACTGTTGCCATCACCTGCTAGGTCCTCTGTATTTTCCAACTTTCTCATGTTCCTTTTTCCTGATGTTTCCTTTGCTTGGGATGACATTAGTCATTGTCCTCTATTAATTATGAATGATCACCATGTCCAGTTTGTTGCCCATTACCATTTTATCGGTTTGTATCTGGAAGTCCCATATAATCTTAGCTTGGTTATTTTTCACTACCTTAGTCTGTGATTCCCACTTTGTATTCCATAGAGATGTTTCTGTACACTATACTGGCTACTTGGTTATGGCATTCCATGTGTTCCTCTTCTGCCAGTATGTTACATCTTGGTGTGAGATGTTGGACAATTTCTGGGGTGTACCCAAGACTTATACACCTCATCATGCACTTACATCTTGCTGATAACCTATTCATGCCATTTTGGAGTGTTGACACAGAGACAAGTGTAAAAGTTGCTGGACATGGCCTTAGAAGACTGGGCTTTGACACCAGTCCCATACTGGTTCCTCCGGCTCCTTTTGACATTTTCTTAGACATTCTCTGAATGTTTTCATCATTTGGGGTAGTCTTCTTGATGTATTCTTGGAGCTTAGATGTTTAATTTTAGATACTGGCTCTGATGTGCTCTTGTACTCTCCCTCCTTACATACATGTGTTCAGTGTGTAGCTTGATGATACAGGATTTTGGATGCAATCCACCATACAGGGATAGAGGCTTTTGTGCTTTAACATCTGTGCTCTGAATTTCCCCCTTTGCAAAACGTATTATCCCAGCAGGGTATCTTACCACTGCCAAGGTGATTGATTGCCTGGACCTCGTTCTTGTCTTTAAGATGACTTCCCAGAACTTGCCTTATGTATTGCAGTTGTTTTAAATGTTACTGCTTACTTTGTGGCTTCCCTTCTGGGGGTGCATCTTCTTTCATCTGAATTAGCCTACTTTCCCCCCTCTTTGACACCATCCAGATATCTCTCCAGCCCAAATGACATCTCAATTTCCCTGCTGTAGATCCTGGTGGTGTGGATGAGTGAGTCGATGTCTCCCACACACTCAGCATACAGCTTGATGCCATCCATGTAGAGGCGGCCCCATTTCTGGGTTCCATAGCCAATCTGTTTGATTAGGTCACTGAGGGTGGCTCAGGCCTATGCAGAACAGCAGTGAGGACAAATAACTTCCTTGGTATAAACCCCATCTGAATCAGACTTGCACAATTGGCTCAACGTTGGTCTCAAGGGTGGTTTTGCACAGCCTTGTGTAGTTTGCAACGAAGGCTTTCAGCATGTTGTTGACCTTGTACAGCTTCAGGCATTTCCAATATCCATGTGTCTTAGGTTTCCTTGTAATCAATTCAGGCAGTGCACATATTCGTGTGCATGTGTGTGTACAGTATTTCATTGCGAACAGCACTTAGAAATGTAAGATAGGTACAATTCATGCATGATAATTTCAGCAATTCTACAAAAATTCAGACACAGCTACTATAAAAAATTCTGTTTTACATTTGCACTATTGATAACCTTTAAACACCTGCAAGTCGTGCACTCACCTCACTGACATAAATGGCCACATCCTCTTCTTCATCTGTCCTGTAGCACAGGGTGAGACCTAGTTTTTCTTGACTGCTTAGACGACAAAGTTCCACTTCCTAAGTAGAAAAAAGGTAAGAACACAGGACTGTGAAGCAACAAGCCACCTGCTGGGATGAGTGTTAGGACAGAAACATTCAAAAAGGCTGCTGACTAATGTTGAAGCACAGTAACAATGCTGACAAACAAAACATTAACAAGTAGAGTTCCCTTCATGATCCCACAAAAGTTTAAATTTGTTCTAATGCAAAAAAAAAAAAAAAAAACTTTAAATCTGGGTCTAGAACTTTAAATAGCTCTGATAGCTTTCTGAGTGATAAAGTGTTTGATCATGAAATATATTGGAAGCTTGGCAAGTTTCTCTGCAGAGGGTTTCATAAGTGACAGATAACCTCAGCTTTTATTTTCTTTATATTACAAGTTGTATGATAGAATACATGTAATGCATTTTGTGGGTGAGATGCGTTTTTTTTTCATGTAGTTTTACAATTACTACATGAAAAATGAAGCAGGGTGTACCCTGGACAGGTCGCCAGTCTATCACAGTTTGCATTAGTTATGGAAATTATTTTCACATTCTCATCTCTATCTTTTTATTTTTCTCCCAAAGCTTCTGTCATTAAGCCACCTCCTTCCAACTCTCCACTCTCACTTCTACTACAACAGGGGATGCAGCCAAACACCAAACAGCACTAGCCCCTACCCCATTTCCAGACCTCTGAAACATATCAAGGGTGTTTGAGGGAATCAAGTGTGAAATGCTTTCCCTCCCAAGGTCTTCATTAGAGCAGAAACACAACGTCTCTCAGCAGCAGGAGCGAAGTGGTTGAGTGGAGAAGAGGATGGAGCGGGGCAGAGAGAAATGAGGTGGCTGCAAGGACTCTGGCAGGACTCACAGGGGTCTCGTACAGAAAGAAAGAAAGAGATCCATTTTGTCTGTGACAAATGCAGGTTCGCTGGCCACGTGTGTTAGATATGGCATGGCTTTAGGTATGTGGGGGGGGGGGGGGGGGGGGAGGGATGAGATGAAGGGGAGAAATAGAAAAAGGCAAACCCTGTGTTAGCTTCTGTATTTTATGTGGTTTATGACTCCTGGCTTCCTAGGAACACAACATTTAGGCCGGAATACCATTCTCCTGTATCCTTTCACAACCTTCCAACATGTCTATCCTTTATAGGTGAATCTCATTAAGAATAGCATAAAGAAGTAAATTTATTTCAGTAACTCAGTTTAAAAGTATAGTTGTATTCAATAAATCAGAATGTGCGGCCTGATGAGGCTTGTTTGTCAGATTAAAAGTACCTTTTGAAAATAAGCTTTGAGAAGGTATTAAACATACTGTAGTAAAAGTATTGTT
This sequence comes from Fundulus heteroclitus, assembly GCF_011125445.2. Lineage (NCBI taxonomy): Eukaryota > Metazoa > Chordata > Actinopteri > Cyprinodontiformes > Fundulidae > Fundulus > Fundulus heteroclitus. The sequence goes on from NC_046362.1 coordinate 10,560,852, forward strand.
CTAGTGGTCTAGTGATGCAATCTTCTAATCTTAAATGTTGATTTTCATTAAATGCAAGCAGAAAATCATCATATTTAACAGAAATAAAGGCTTGAAAACATCAGTAAAATTGATCTATATCATGTGTCTCACTTAGAACATTGAGTCGCTTAAATAAACAAATGACCTTTTCAATAGTATTCCAATTTTGTGAATATGACCGTACATTCATAGACAAAGCGTGATATATTTTCACTCATTCACACATGATTTTAATGAAATCCCAAATTCAGTTTCTTAGAGAAACAAATGAGACCAAATAAATAAAAAAAAACATAGAGAAATATGGCCTATTGCAAAATGTGTACAGTAAATTCACTCAAATATAGTGCCTTGTGAGGCCTCTGTTTCCATGAATTGCTGTACATCTGCACATTGGCTTGGAGGAGAATCAGTCTGCGGATCTGCCGGTGTGTTAAGCAATCCCAGGTTGTTGTAATAGCAGCCTTCTGCTCGTCATGCTCCTCTTGTCAACGCTCAATAAATTCTCCGTGGGGTTTAGGTCAGGCCAGTTTACAACGGGCTTAAATCGAAGGCTACTGGACTTTCGCTCAGTTTTTGCAAAGAGACTTTGACGCCCATTCAATTCTGGATGCTCGCAGTTGAGCAACCTGGAGTTTGGAAGCTCATTTAAGCCTTCCAGTTTCTCTCTGTGAGTGTTGTGACAAAGACTGGTTTCTCTCGAGGACAGAACACTCAACGATGAGTGGCATAATGTATGCTGCCCAGTCCATCGAAGATGGCTCTGACTTCTACATTAGAGAAACCAAACAACAGCTGTATAAACGTATGACGCCGCACAGGAGGGCCAGCAGCTTGGGGTAATATTCAACAGTCCACTTGCACCTCCAGATCAAAGGACACACATTAGATGACACTCATGTTAAGATTTTAGACTAACAGGACAGTTGGTTAGAAAGAGGAAGCCATCTTTGTCAACAGAGAGAAACCAACACTGAACTGAAGGGGAGGGTTGCAGTTTCAGCATCTATAAGTTTACAGCATCTATAACCCACCACTGAAACTCATTTCAAACAAATTACACAAGCAGTCTCATCAGGATTCAGGTAAACAAGTAAACAACTCAGAGCAAATAATAGACCCAAAGCAGGGACAGGCAGGTTGCTGATTTGCCTCTGACCTGGAATGCACCTATGAGGATGGTTCCCCCATGTTCTTAGAACAACAGCTCACAAACTCCTGGTTGCTCAACTGCGAGCCTTCAGACATGGACAAAGACTCTTGGATAGGTGTCAAAAGATAGTCACAAAAGCTAAACGAAAGTCTTGTTGCCTTCAATTTAAGACTACTGTAGTTCCCATGACCTGAATGACTGAGAATACGCACAGGCATCTCAGGCCATTTTACAATTAAATGATGGTAAACCTTTGGTAGTTTGGGTAAGGTGCACAATGCTGCTGGAAAATGAATCATTTCCTTATAGATTGCCTGTGGAAGGAGACAGTAAATCCTCTAAAGTTTACTGGGAGGTGGCTGTGCTCACTTTGGACTTGTTGAAACACAGTGAAGAGGCAGAAGATGACATGGCATCCCAAATCTTCACACGGCACCTTAAGCACCTTGGTTAATATGGCTAGAAGTCCTCTGTTCTTTTAGTCTCTGAGACCATCATTTCGAAATGATAAGAAACATCAATTTCACCTGAGCACCAGTCCAGTCCTTTTTCTCCTTAGACATGATGAGATGCTTTTGAGGCTGTCTCTAGTTCAAGTGTATCTTAGTATAAGAAATGCAGCAGTTGTAGCCAACTGTTCTTGATACAGTGTGTATTGTATGTGTGTGGTGGCCTTATGCCTTGTAAATCCCTACCAAAACTCTAAACAACCATTTTTTCTTCACAATCCTTAAGGTTGCTTTTTTTTCTCTGCTGCACTTTTCCTGTCCACCAAACTTTCCATTGATACATTTGGATACAGCATTCTGTAAATACCTAGCTTCTCTAGCAATGGCCTTTTGTGGCTTAATCTCCTTGGGGAGTGTCTGGGGCTGTCTGTTGGACAACTGTCAAGTCAGTGTCTTCCCTTGTGTAAGCCATAAAATTTGCAGTTTCCTTTTTGTAAAAATTAGATTAGTAATTCTTAAAACCCCCAAATAATTTTAGCGAAACTGGATATTGGGATTTTATTAGTTATAATCGTCAACAATTATCTGAAATAAAAGCAGGTATAATAAATGGGAGATACACTTTTTTTTCAAGCAAATGATTGAAACAAATAAACGTTTCGATGTGTCTAATTTGTTGAGACGGACCTGTTTATTTTCACACAAACGCTCAAATAAATCATTTAGGCAGTTTTTTTGGGCTTAAGTTCCAGCAGCTGTGCGCTCCTCTGCAGATACTTAACATCAAAGCCAAATCCGCGCATAAACACAAACCCTGAGTTTAAGCACACGCCAAAGAGCATGCATGTTTGGAAACGGAACAAAATGCTTAAGGGGACATTTGACATCTGGCTGTCGTTTGTCATTTGATAATTTCTGAACAGCCTCTACTACATTAAGGGGACATTTGATAGACATGGTGACAACTTTAAACCCCAGCTGATGAATGAGGACATACGTAAGGACAACTACAGTATGCATGATGCATTCTGGCTTCACAAATTAAGTCTAAAAAATGAGTCATTAACTTCATCAAAGATGTTTTCAAATGCCGGGGTTGATAGGGAAATTATTAAAGCAGCTCCAGAGGCATTAAGGCAGTCGTGTATGTAATTGTGGTATACTCGCGGTGCGCGTCTTGCATGCTAACACGATGTGTGAAGTTGTGGGATATGAGATACTGAAATCAGTCGTAATGTCTTGGAGATGTCTCTAAAAATAAACCCGCACAAACGAGCTGCTGGTTGTGAGGTAAAGAAGAGGTGTGAGCAGGTGCGTCTGTGAAACAAGCCCAAAGTTACTTGACTAATTAATGACTGGATGTAGTGCAGGAGCCCTGTGGCAAAATGATCAGGGGAAACACACTACTGCACGCTGAATTAAGCACCGTGTGTGTGTGTATTTAACAATGTGACTCTTTCTTCTCCATCAGATGCTTTTGAGCTTTTTCGCTTTAAGAAAAAAAAAAATAACACCCACTCACTGAGATGCTTCTGTAAAAAGGTGTCTGCATCCTGAACCATCAAAAACACCTCCTCCGATCTCTGTCTCGCCTCTTGCTTTCTTGATTTTTTTTTTTCCCTTCCTCCATCTCCTCGCTGAGCTCTGGGCTTCTCAGACAGGAGATTGCGGTGAGGCAAGGGACGAGGGCTGACAGTAAATTAATGGCTGTGATGGCGGTGATTAAGAGGAAGATTGCTGCCCACCATCAAAGCACATCTGATGCTGTCATGATAATCGCGACTTTGATTACTGGTAATTGAAAAAGCAGTTGCCAAATGCGTTGATGGCTACCGCTGGCAGAAAGAGAGGGAAGGCTGTATCCAAGCTCAGAGTGCTTCACTCCCTCTGAACTCACCAAAACTAATCAAGGGGACGGTTACTAACATGGTTCAGTGGCGGCACACACATCAAGGAGCTTTCCTGGAAATGAAGGATGTTAGGCTGTGAAATTGTGACTAGGTAACGGTTGATGAACTCCAAGAACCTGACGGAAGAGCAAAGACTTATACACTCCTGTTGGGAGATACAACAGGATAATTAAATTAAACTTATTACACTCAAAACCTTGTCAATTTGAACCTCTTTTTCCTCTATAATCCCACAAACCAAGACTTCAAACACATGATGTTTGAGAGGAATTCTGAAATGACTGAACAGTGGCTCTATGCCTTGGCTTGAATTTTATTTAAATATTTGACATTGCTCTCTATTCATAAGGTCCTTAATACAAAAGAAATCAGAGGAAGCAGCCCTTCTTTGACTGGCCTCAGAATTGGAGGAGCGGACTGGCTTCCCACTTGCTTCACACTTGGCTATGAAGCATTTCAGTGCTCCCTGAAGGCTATTACCTAAAGATACCAGCAGAACAAAAGAGAAGACCAGTGCCCGTATTTACAGAGTCCTAAGATTTAAACTAGCTCCTAAAATGTTAGATGGGATAAAGATGGCTCTATGTCATTTTTATTGAGGATAATGTTAGATAATCATGAATAAAAGGGAGAAATTTACAAAGAATATATAAAAGAGGTGAGAAAGTATTGTCTGCATTGCATGAGAATGTCAGTAGCCTAAATAGTCATCGAGAAGTTCGCTTGTGTGATTCCATCTCTTCGCTATTGATACGTAGCTGCACAGAGAGCTTCACTTTCCGGGGTGGTGCGTAAAGCACCGAGACGCACAGAGGAAAAAGGTGCACTGATCTGCGGCAACGCCATTCAAAGTCTGTGTTTTTGTGCCGTGATCCAGGGACCATTTACCTTTCAACACTCCTCCTTCCAGAGATGACCGGACAGATGTGCTGCTGTTAGATTTTTTTAAATCCATTTCATGTTAGCCATTTTGCCAAATACAACCGCTTTATACAATCAGGCAATCCCAATAAACTGCTGACAGGTGAGTGCACATTAATATCAAATCCACAAAGGTAGTAAATTGATTGGCGAATAAAAATAAGCAAATCAAGATGAGGATCTCAGTAAGGTGATTCAAAACGTTTTGATGCTGTGTGACAGTCGATAAACATTGCGAGTTTTTATCATGGTGAAACACTTATTTCTCTCAATTGATCAATGGGAGTGCTTTTTTTTCTTTTACTATCAACCAATCACAGCTGCTAAAAGACAGTGTCACACCTAGCAACGGGGTCAGCCACATCTCCCCACATTTCTGATAAAACATTTCTGCCGTCTCCTTACTCAGAGTCGCTCTCAGCCGTTATTTGACTCGCTCTTAAGCTAAAAGGTAGGAATTGTTAGGCTAAGATAGGAGCTCTCTGAGAGGAATCTTTGTGAATACGGGCACTGGTAGATGCTGTGCAACTTCTTCCAGTTAAGAACTAAGGCATTGGACTTTGAGGAGGTGATTTTTATACATGTACATGATGGGGAGATTTTCACCTTGTCCTTATGCACTATCCATTGGCCTTATAACACCAAAGACCAATAGCATCGTTGAGACTGTGAGACGTCGATCGGTGTGGTAGCCTTGATGAATTCTCTTGCAGTCAGAGCCAAAGAGTGAACGAAATACTTATTTTTAGAAAATACAAATAGTTATCATCAAGAAAATTTAAAAAAATCTAACATCCTCCATTTCTCATCCACCATATATTAGTGTCATTACTTTTCACCCAAAGAGCTGCAAATCCAGTCCTCAAGTTCTCAACTTCCTAGGTTGGTAATCTCCTTCTCCAGAGTTATGCCCCACCCTCACAACAAAGATGCTGTTTATATCTATTTTCTGATACAACAAGAATTCGAGCATCTGCAGCCATGCCTAATTTCCCCAAACTGTATAATCCACTCTGGACGGGTTTTAAAACAGCACTTCAGCTTTCTAGCATGCGATAATCCCTTCACTCAACCAGCCGTCTTGGCTCTCATTTCATGTCTCCCTCATATTTCATTTGACTTGCTCACATTAAGGCTGCCTTTTACAGTGCCTTAATGCAGGGATGTTTTTCTAAATGGGCTCATTACTGAGTGCAACACACTTCACATGATTTGCAGCCACTTGATTGACTTTTAAAAGAAAAGTATTGAGCGCGGAAGCTGTAAAAGTGTGTAAACAGCACGTCCGTGGAAATCGACACATATTTGCATACACGACACCTACAGTCCAAAGAACGGCACATAACGTGGATCATATGCACACATTCCTTAGTTTTATACTGGTGTTGCTTAAATCCCAAGAGAACGCACAAATATTTGAACATTATATGTAACACTGCCATATGAAGAAAGCTCAAGAATGTCTCAGCGTTATTCACATCCATCTCCATTGGGGAAGTGAATTAGATTTGGATATTTTCTCCCTTACATGATGGCATAGTGCTCTCACCGACAGCACTTCCACCCGGCAAAGTTAAATCTTCTTGCATCTCTCCTTCAGCAGAAATCCACTCCATTGAGAAAGAGGCTTTTCAGCTTCGCCTCCATCCCCCTCCAAGCATTCTTAGCTGTCATATAGTAAGTGGGGCTGCATTAGGGGTGCTAATGCCACCCCCCTGATCATGCATGAAACTGTGAAGTCTGCTAAGCATACACATTGGAAAAGGATTCTTAATATCAATGAGGCATAAACACATTCTTCCATATGTTATATATTTTGGATTTGACATTGGGGTCTCAGCGATCCGAGCGGATGCACAAATCTGTTTAGGATTTGAAGAGACAGCTCAAGCTCGATGGTTTGAAGCATTCCGAACGAATTCAAACAAACGCTTGGAAGGAGGGAGAGCTGAGCAATCATCATACATCAGAGCAGTCGGAGGCAAGGCGCCATGTCTGCTTGCACACCAGCGGCCCAGAAATAAAGAATATTGTATCACAGTGGTAAGCGAAGACGGCGCTTTGATCTCTTCCTGTCATAGATGAATCATTGCATATGGATATAACTATGTAGTGTCAGAGACCGTAAGTCATGTAAAACCGAGGATCTGTTCAATAAACACATGCAAATCTAGACTTCACAAAGTAACTGTTTGTCCTTTTTTTAAAGCTACATGCAGCACCTAGTTATGACTGTCAGAGATTGATTCAAACTCACAGGCAAATTCATTAGGCTATTTTTAGGTGTTAAATGTGTGTAAGTCAAAATGTATTCATCGACAAGAAGGCCCAGCCAAGGATGTCATTTCTCTCGTCAGCTCAGTTAAGCCCAACCTTCTTTAGGAGCAGCTCATCTACTTCCACACAGCCATCTTGCAGTCTCTGCTCATCCATCACTGTTTGGTTTGGATCTGACACCAAAAGGGACAGGACCAGACTGCAACGGACAGTCGGGACCGCAGAAGAGATCGTCGTGCGAACCTGCCCTCCATTCAGGACTCCGCACATCTCCAAAGTCAGGAAACGGGCAAGAAACATCACTGCAGATCCATCTCAACCCGGTCACAACATGTTCTGGCTCCTCCCCTCTGGTGAGCGCTACCGAGCACTGCACGACAAAACCAACAGACCCAGGAACAGTTCCTTCCCACAAGACATCACTATTATGAACAGCTGACAAACAAACAAAAAAACTTCCATGCAATAACCAGGCAACTCGCCTTTATTTACCATTTACCAGTTATTTATTCATTAGTCCTTATTTCGGTGCAGTTCATTTTTACAGTTCATATATTCATATTCTGTATACTGTATACCAAATCTACCTACCTAATGTACATAAACATAATTTATTCTAGCATTCCCATCCTCTGCACCCATCACACTGTGGACATGCATGTTTGTATGTATATGTGCACCTGTGCATCACTTCGTCCTCTGACATGTACATAATAATAATAACAGTGTAAATATTATTTACTCCTGCATCCTTTGTACTGCGCTCATTGCACCACTGCATTATTGTCTCAATTTGTCTGCCTGTTTATAGTGTGTTCATATGTGTCCTCTATACTGCAGACTGTTTGATTTTTAATGCTGCATTACTGTGTTATTGTATTATGGTATAAGCGTGTTCCATAATATTGTGAAAAATGTAAAATCCATAGTCAAATACTGCATATGTGTACACATACCTGGCAAATAAAGCTGATTCTGATTGATTAATTCTTTACTTCTCTTGCTGCTAATAAGCAATGCAAGAATGATAGAAGCGAAAACCTTGAGTTTTATTTTGCTTAAGTGGTTCCTTATCTACAGTATAACCCAAAAGCATTGACATCTTTGAACTTCTAAACTTTCTTTTTCTCTTAATGGAATAGACTTCAGTGTGCTTATTGGAATTTTATTCGACAGACCAACAAAAAGTGGGACATAATTTGCAAGCCGAACGAAATCCATTCATGGTTTTCAACTTTAAAAAAAAAATAAGTGTAGTGTGCGTTCTCTAAAACTTCGGTCTCAGCTCAAAGCTGTTGGAAACATACCCTAAAAGACCTTTGGCTGCAATTGCAACAAAAAGTGACTTTTCAGAATAATGTTGGCAAAAAGAAAAAAAAGAAAATCTTTCACTTCTCTATTTTGTACTACTTTGTGCTGTTCTGTTACCAAAAAAAAAAAAAAAACATAAAATTTTGCCAACATAACACAAAAAATTGTGAAAAAGCTCAAGCGGTATGAGTGTTTGCAAATGTTTTTTTAGTGCCCGTAAAAACCTTTTTGGCAGTCACATCAGACTTTAGTTCCTACCTCATATTCAAACTCCTCTGTTCTCTCTCCATCAGCTGGGACAGGGGAGAGGTAGTCAGTACCTTCATAGTAATCCTGGTCCATTGTATGAAGGGAATGACAGCTGTCAGGAGAAAAAGAGAGAAAGAAAGAAAGAAAGGAGAGGTAAGACAGACAGGGAGACAGAAAAAGAAAAAGACAGTGAAAGGTTAAGATTTGAAAACTCGCGTTATCATTTCCTTTCAAGTCATTTCTCAAACTCAAAACCTCAAAGTGACAACATTTTGGCGCTTTTGTCTCAGCTGTAGAATGAAAGAATAAAAGCTCTTTGAAAGGCTTTTCCTGCTGATGTAGTATGTGATAAAAGTACAGCCTCCTGTTAATAACAGCATATCCACACTCTGTAATTTGCTTCATGCCTTTGACAGACAGCCCCCCACCCCCACCCTACCCACCCCAGACTGCATGGTGTAATTCTATTATCCCTCCTTCAGTCACTGAACAAAACTCTATTGTGGGGTCCAACAGAATGTGTGGCAGCTTCAGCGCCACACAGGATAATCACTGTAGATAAATAATGACAAAAAAAGAAGTAAATTGTTAAATAAGACAAGTGATGTGTCCTATCACATGTACCAACCTGTTTATTAAGTTAATACTTCTAAATGTCGACATTTCTCCTGCTAAGTATTGTTCTTATTTGGCAGTTGGAGAAGGTGCAAACAATACAATTACAATTTTACAATCTGGCCGCAACATATGATGCCAGCTATTTATATCTATCTATAAATCTAAACTATAAAGTCTGCTGTTTATTGGATAATGCACCTGAGCTCAGAAAAGGAGAAAGAAAATGTTGCTTTATGGGACACATTGATTAAGTTTGGACTCAGCCTCTGGCTGTTGCTTTTAGTTGCCTTTTTTTTAATTGCCGATTTACTTTAATCACCCTGTAAACCTTACCTGAGTCCAAATTGAACCACTAAGCAGCTCCAATTACGGCTGAATTCTCCTCTAGGGAATTCTGGTTTTACGATATGTGCATAAATCCATAATGTTTTTGATCGGGTCATGTACACAAGTTTATAGCTAGTGTGCAGCACTGATCATATTGCTAAACTTTATTGATCTTTGACACAGATGGAGAATCCATCTGGGCTGTTATTTCTGAATACTTAACAAAGACCCACATTACAAATGATAACCCCCCCCCCCCCCCCCCCCCCACACACACACACACACACACACACGCACACACATACAAAAAACTTTATTATGCTTGGAATTAATTATCCTCTAAGCTTGATGCAGATTAAACTGCCATTTCCCAGTCTTCCTCTGCTATTGTATTGTTACGCTCCCTGGAGGTGAAACCCAGATATTTCTTTATGCTTAATGTTTCTTTTTCACTGCTTACTGCTCCAGTGAGATTAACCGAAAATAAACTCAAATTATAAAGAAAGCACAATGAACCAATTCCTTTGTTGTGTGTGTGTAGAAACCTCCTGTTGATACTTAAAATGCCTTTCTATTAAGTTTTAATTTCACAAATACTAAAAGAAAGAACTTAATGGTAGAAATGGTAAGCAATAGTGTAATAATGGAAGGTCACAAAACAGCTGATAACATGCTATTGTAGTACATTCCACTAAGTACTGATGAAAGTGCCAAATGCACTTTTAAGTAATTAATAAAATATAATTTGTCAATACATGAAATTAAAGGAATTTCAAAATCTGAAAAATATTTTTCTACAACGACCAATTCCTAAATTGTCTCTTATAACAACACCTAAGGAGAGAGAGAATGCTGCCTAGTATACTTGATGAAAAGTATAACAGTAATGACATCAGTTATATGTATTTTTGATGAATATTGCAATAATAGAGATATTTTCATAGTGTTTTATGACCCCCCCAAAATGCAGTGCTCTTAATGTAATATTACAGCAGTTGCAATTTCTACTTTTTCAAAGGAAATTGACCTAATACATTTCTTTATGTTATTGGTGAATCGTTTTGTATTGGCTGAAAAAACTTTTTTTTTTAAAATTCCCTGGCAAGTTAAAACATTATTGACTGTATGACATTTAAAAAGGCCAAAAATCTGACATAGCCAGGTGTTTATTGGATTCTACAAACCAGCTAAAACACATTGAAGTTTGTGGTTGCAGTGCAACAGAGTATGAAAAAGTTTTTACTTTTTTCCAGGCAGCATGTGTAAACTGCTTTGTGCTGTAAGAATTTGCTAATATTTAAATGAGGTATTAATTGAAGGGGAAACTCCCCAATGGTTATGTATATTTATTTACATTACAGCTTAAGAATTTAGTACACATTATCAAAGATCCCAAAAGGCTGCAGCAAGGGGACACAAAGAAATCTATAAGATGAAAGGTGGTGCCTATTTTGATGAAGGAGATAATGTGGGGAAAAGAAACTAGAAGAAATGTTGGCTTTACAAAAAAATGATGTATCATTCATTGTAGAGTTGTGAGCCTATTCTGTTGAAATAAAGGTCCAATCTGTATTAAAAAAAATCTTTTTATTGGTGTCTAAAATTCAGATACATGTCTATTGACCATGCTTGACATGCAGGAGCTAATAGACAAAGCTCAAACAAAATAAATTGGCAAAGACAACATATTTATTTTACAATATGTAAATTCCTAGTGGGCACTTCTGATTATAGGGCCAACATTTTTCTTTTCAAATGTGTTGCTCTAAAAACGGTCAGTATTAGCAACGGATTTACAAAAAGGTGAATGCTGCAGAGCTGAGAGTCAAACTTTGAAATAATCTCCGCTAACATAACCAACATTTGTTCTGCTAATGTTCTCCTCAGAATAGCAATAACATACAGAACAGAAGCTGTATAATAAGAGGCATTTAATGTGAGCTTAAAGGGATAATTAATCATTTTAACCCAAATATTGCTGAGTTGCAATGGAACTGCTTTATTTAAAAAAATCTTGCACATGTTGATGAGAGAACGCTTTGGAGGTTACCGTGCGTGTTAACACATGACAGCACAGCCTGCTGAACAACTATTAGCTAATTAAACACTTTTCATTTTATTCTTCAGTGTTTATGTCTTGTATGTGAAGGCCATTAAGAGACGTATTCATCAAACAAATCTATATTTGTAACAATCCCATTGGGAGCTTGATTTTACATATAGTTTCACTGCTTCGTATTTGCAATGCTTGTCACGCAAACAGTGGCGCTTCTCCTTCATGGCTTACTAACATGTTTTCATATTTTCTTTCCTTCTTAATTATAGGCAGTCACAGCCAAAGTCAAAACAAGGACGCAACAACAAACTGTTTTCCTCAGTATGGCAGTCAACCAAAATTTCTGCAATTAAAAAAAAAGGAAATGTAATTAAAAGTTAGAATAATAAGAAATCACTGAACATTTTAATCAGTTTGTGTTACTAGCCATACTTATTTGATCTGGGAAAGGAAAAAAACTCCAAAAACAGCCACAGAGCTCAAGTTGTGAGGTCTGATGTCTGTGGCCAAGCACTATGAAAAGCAGTCCTAAAAGTATTTACAGCCCTTTTTTTCACTTTCTATCAGACTGACTGCACTGATGTGGAAATACGTGAGTAGTTTCATTTAACGAGAGCTGAAATGGAGTGGAGCAGCCGAGTCTACAATATCAGAGCAGGTAAAGTTTAAAACAGGGTAAAAGCTCTAAAAACCATTCATTCTAAAGTAACAGCTTCAAGGTCCCAAAGAATCAATTACAACTTGCTCGATCGCAAAACCTGAAAGCCTCTCTCTGCTTTTTTTTTCTTTAATGTGTGCTCTTAGCTAGTTTGCAACTTCTAACAACTTCCGATTATATAATGCTTTGCATAGCCTGGTTAATTCACTCCAAAACAATGGATGGAAACACCCCTAATTCTTTTTTTTTCTTTTTTTTTTTGCGACATTTTAAAAGATTGCTCAAAATTCACCTGACAATTAGATGGAAACATAGCCATAATCTTGCAAAATATTCATAACTCTTAAATTTGTTCACATTTTGTCATGTTAAACCTAAAAAGTTCAGTGTTTTGTATTGGGATTTTATGTTATACGCCGACAAAAAGTGGCACATAACTGTGAAATGTATGAAGGACAAATGTTTTTTATTTATTTTTTACAGATACTTACAAAATAACTTTCCATAAATTTATATTTAGCAAACCTGGCTCAAAATTTTATGTAAACATTTTTCCCTGCAATTACAGCAGAATCTTTTGCATTACAACTCTGTCAGCTTTTTCTCATCTAGACAACAAACTTTTTGAGCATTCTTCTATGTAAAATAGCTCAAGCTCAAGTTCTTTGCAGCCTCTAACACTTTTTCTTCAGGACTGCCTTGTATTTAGGTCCATTTATCAAACAGTCAATGATGACCAGCTTCACCATAGCATCATGCTGCCATTGCCATGTTACAGCTTGGGTTGAAGAAGGGTTATGTTTCGAGAGTGATTTGCAGTGTCAACTTTCCAACACACAAATCATTTTACATGTAGTTTTGATTCCGTTTGAAGCTCCTTTTTCTTATTTTACAGAACAGAAAAAAACAAACCCTTGAAAGGGCTTGCAATGGATTAGTATTGCCAAAGGGCATTATTCCCGGCAGCATTTTCCAACAAACTTATTGCTTGAGAGCATGACTAATTTTGCCTTTTCAACAGACTTCCCACCTGAGCTGCGGATCTCTAAAGCTTCTCTACCTTGGACCTCCTAGCTGCTTCTCTGATTAATGTTACCCCTGACCAGTCTGTCAGTTTAGATGGACAACCGTGTCTTCTTAGGTCCCATTTCACAACTATACCCCACATCATGTTAACCTATCATGTACAATTTCCAAATTGATAAAATATGTGCTATCAAGGTGAAAAAAATGAACAGTTTAAAGGTCTATTAATACGTTTGCAAGGCACTGTTCATTAAAATAAGCAGCTTTGTGTCAGGGTTGTACACACCTATCGGAGAGCAGGAAGGGACAGACGTCAGGCACAGGAGGGGTCGAAGGCTCGAGCTTTGCCAGCGCCATGATGTGTTCAAAGGTGATGTCGGTCTGAGTGCACACGTCCACCACATGGATTTCCTGAGGGGGGCCGTGAGGGCGGCCACTGGTGGTACGCCTGATGACCTGCACCACGACGGGGTCTCTGGCAGCTCGAAAGGCCTCCACAGTCTCATCATGGTTGGATTTGGACAACTCCTTCCCATTCACCTGAAAATGGCGAAGAGAATACCCCACGCAGTTTAGACTACAGTATAAAAAGCTGTTTCACTCTGACTCAAATGCCACCGACGAGGTTGGATTCGAACTCTACCAAGTGGGATTGAAACGTCTCTTTAACTGTTTTCTTTACTATAACTTTAACCTTGCAATGTGGATGAACGCTCTCAGATAAAATACTTAGTCTCTCTGATTTTTATCTCAACGGACAATCAAAGAGAAATCTTCACCAACCTGACACACGTAAAAAAAACAAACAAACCCCAAATGGCTTCTGTTCACTCATTCTACCTTCACCCTCCTCTCCACAAAATGAACAGGGTTCTCAGTCAGCTTGAAAACCATTTGCGCTGCAGCTGGCTCACATAAAGAAAATCACAGCTTCATTTAGCCCAGTAATTTCTCTGAAGGCGAAACCACGATTGTGGAATACCTCGGGAGAGTTTTCTTTAGAAGAATTGCTGAAAGCAGAGATTATGATTTGTATGTCCAAAAAAAGTAAGTCAAAGGCAGCATAATTATAGATACTTGTTGATTTAAATGTGCCTTCAGAGCAGAAAAATGTCCTTACCGAGTGAGGTGAAGAATGCAAAAAAACAAACAAACAACTAAAGAAACTGTTTCAAACAAAAAGTCTTTGAAACGCATAATCGTAGCAGAAATAAAAAGACATCTTCTTACGCTCACTATATCAAAATGACCTAAATTCACAGGCAGCCGACATTTAAGGACACATAAACCAGAGGGGAACTCTGACAGAGGAGCTCTGAGTATTTTACAGTGGAGAAATTCCACCAGTAATCCTTTGTTCACACCAGTCACACACACAAAAAAAAAAAAAAAAAAAAAAAACACATATCTGAGTGATTTAAACCCAGTGAGAAATGGCTCAGTATGAAATAAAGCGTGTTTTTAAAACATCGCAGCATAAATGAGCTCTAGATCCCAGCTCAACAGGAACAGTTTCAGGTGTTTTCTGTTTAATCAAAAACGCCTGCCAACTCCACATACTTTATTAAAGTAGATTATCTTTTTAACCATAGCCTGTTTAGGAATCTGTTTTTCTTAAATTCTCAGTGCTACCACTGATTAGTTAACTTTTCCTCATGTTTATTAATGATGTTGAATTATGTTTTGACTGAGCAAAATTTAAAAAGCCCACATGCAGTCTTACTAGATTTTATTGGGAGCTGTAAAAAAATGATAACATTTCACAAGAAGTTTTGATGTGGAGCTGTATGGTGGAATAGCACTGATGCTTTCAGCAATAAGGTCCCGTGTTTGAATGCCAGCCAGGTGTCTTTCTGTATGTTTGTGAATGGTTTAATGTCCTGTGATGGATTCCCAACCTGGCCAGGAAGAACCACACCTCTCATCCAGTGATCGCTGGAGATAGCCCCTGCTAGGATGAACAATGGATGGATGTTTTGATGGAGCATAAACTTTTACTACATACATGATTGCTGTTTTGAAGAAAAAAAAGTCTGCTCTGAAATATTTACCATACCTCATATGGAAAAATGTTGATTACAGATTTTCTGAGTTTTTTTTTTCTTGTTTAGTCAACCATGTTTGCTTTGTAATCTTGATCCTTGTTATTGGTCAATATTATAGATCAATGACCACTGACAATTTATCACCAATTTTCTTTTTATGCATTTATCGAAGGTTAAAGATTTATAAAGATCTGATCTGTCTAAGGTCCACTCAATCTTATTTTGAACAGAATTTGATCTGGACTTTTTACACCCGTCTCTATAACATGGACACCTCACAGTGGGAAGCTTTTGGCTCTAACTGTGCTCTCACAGCTGAAGCTGTTTGGTGGATCATCTGTATAGAACCCACACCAGGTAGGGTTTATTAAAAAGAAAGTGGCTCAAGCCTGAAGAGTCAGATTTGGTTAACAATAGCAAATTAAACATAGGCCAGAAAAATTACACAATGGGCTTAATGTATTGAAATGTACAATAATTGTTTTAAACTTTTAATTTTTAGTACAGCTGTGGTAATACTGATAAGTAAGTTTTACATTTGAAGTTATAAAAAATCATCTTTTTAAATGTATAAGTCTAGATATTTTAGTTGCAGTTTATTTAGTTATTTTTGAAAATAGGACAAAATAGTTTAATTTCATTTTATTCACAATCCTTTACACCTGTTGTTTAACAGATACTTGAGTTAATAATGACAGCTAGATATCTGAATCATTGCACTACCTCTAAAAGAAAATATTTGGATCACTGTCAATATAATATTAGCCTTTTTTAAATTTTAGGTATAGTTTTTCATATATGTTAAAATGTAAATGAGAACTCTTCTGACACATTTGCTGCAACGCAAAATTTATGGGTTGGATAAAATGCGTAATGCCTTGTATATATAATAGTGATGCATTTTATTCATGTTCACCTTCTTAAACACTTGAGGTCACCTGGTTGCCAACTGACAACAAGGTAATGGCTCAGGGGAAGGAGTAGTTGTCTTGTAACCCAAAAGTTATGGGTTCAATTCCATCTTCATCCTGTCACAGGTCAACGTGCTCCTGGGCAAGGCACTTTACCACAAGCTGCATTTGGGTGTATGAAGGTTGTGAGTGCATTTAGTTGAATGTGGCTCTAGCGTAAAACGCTTTGAGTGCTTGATATGACTACAAAAGCACTGTATAAATTCAATTTACAGATGCCTTCCAAAAAATGATTATAAAAGAAATTGTCAAATTATCTCTAGTTACATTTGAGTGTATTATTCTCATTCCACCTACATTGTGCACGCCCTTTCCTTTCTTTCAATACTCCACTTGTGTCTCCAGAGACTGATTGATGCTCTGCAAGGAGCATTTTATTTTCCGAGGTGCAACTGTGCTCATATAAACCTCCTTTAGCTCTAGTTGTGCTCTGACCCGCTGCCGTGCCTCCCGAGATGACCTTTGTTTGCTGTGAAGTTGCATTAATCACCTGAGTGGGAGCTAAACTGGGTCAACAGCACTCCAGTGGAACTGCGGGGCAATTTGGGGGAGAAAAAAAGAAGAAAAGTAAATGTGTAGTTGCATAGCCATCCTTATCCCCTCCTCCCCTCATTTGCTTTAATTCGTCTTTATTTTCTGGCAACTCAGCAGGTATTTAAAGCTGCAGCATCTATTTTAGACTTCAGTAGTGCATTAAAGAAACATGGAGCGCTATAATAATTAGCTTTGACTGTCCCTCTTTTTCTTTCTTTCTTTGTGGTTGTCTCCTACTTCACAACCTAATTCTATAACAGCCAGTCTGGTGGAAACAAAGGAGTTGGAGCAGACAAATGAGGCAGTCAATGGCATATGACAGACCCCAAGAAAAATGATCACATTTCCCAGCTCTCCCTCTGGTAGGCAGGTACTGTCCGGTCCAGCCGCCTCCGCCTCCGCCTCCTCCTCCTTCTCTTTCTCCTCCTCCAAGCCTTACTGCTCAGGAATTGTACTTGACAGTCACAATAAAATCAGTAAATATGTAAAGGAGAAAAGGAGGAGAAAGAGGAGTGTTGTTTTTTTTCCTGATTTTCAAGGGAGCCAGATGGAACAATTAATCCCAAATAATAACAGGAATATTAAGTAGTCTTAAGTCCTGCATGAAGGACTTTTCCATCCTTGTTTTGCCCCCTGAATACAACAAACCTTGGCAAGCTGTCAGGATATGTAGACTTGTTTCACAGATGGTAAGGATGATGGCTTCTGATTTAATGTCAGGTTCATAGGGAAGATCTGAATTTCGCACTGCAACACACATCACCAAATTGGCTTTGTTTAATTGATTTACCCCCGCAAATTCCTCTCTTCCTTAGTGGCTGCTTTCCCCACCATTAACATGCCATCTGTTAAAGGGATAGTTCAGAAAGTCTGAAGTGAGGTGCCACAAAAAGGTGATCAGCTCTTTTATGTCTTGCTTCCGGTCTAACTCTCTTAATGTCTTCATTTAGTGTAAATTCAGGTTAATTAGTCTTAGAGACAAAAGATGCCAGTCAGTCAGAGAGGGCGAAAGGTCAAAACCGATGAAGGTGGGGTCTATCACATTACTACAATTTCTGTCCCTAATATAACATAATGGAATTTACAAATGCTAATAATATTACACAGTAACAATACACAAAAGAGAAAATTACAAACAATATGGTAAAACAGTAAATGAATTAGTCAATAATTTAAGGAACTCCTCACAAGAGCAGAAGTTGAAACCACCCTAACAGAGAAAAACGCCGGCACGGTTCAATGGATTGTTAAAATACGTAGACTGAAACGTCTCCAGTGAGACTAACTCAGATATTTTGAGTTACGTTTTTAAAGTATTCCATAAAGAGATGGGAAGCAGAACCGGATCCTTATTTTCCCAAGAACCTTGCAAACCTGGTCTATCCTGTGAGTTAAGCTTCGAGCAGTCAAAGAACAATACTGAGACGTAGCGTACAAATCACGACGATGAGTGATGCCAGTACATCCTGTACCGAGCATTAAAGCACACTAATACACTTTATTCAGGGACGGAAAACATTTAGTTGAAGCACTCATGTGCACACCTTCACCATAATCAAGTTATGGTACACAGGTAGTTGTTACAAGGAGTTATTGGGCCCTGCGGCAGAAGCAGGATGTCTTACAGTAGTACAATCCAAGCTACACCCATAATCTGCAGACGAGACCCAGGTACTTCTAACTAGAGAAACACGTTTTCTTTGGGAAGCTGTAATTAACGTAGTAATTCACACGTTTAGGAAAATATATTAAATCTGTTTTGTTCTGCGTCTAAAACCAGCTTCAGTTCATGCAGGTGAGCCTGAACTGCTTAAAAGCAGTTGGTTAAAAACTCTAAAGCCTGGAGAAAAGAGGCAGAGCAGCTGTAAAGTAGCTTATCGTCAACATAAAAAAAAATATTGCTTGGCCTTCGACATAGCCTCACTTGAAACATCCTTAATTACCCTTCTAAAATGGCAGGAAAGTTACCAAAACACAAAACACCAGCGTGCATGGAAACATGGAAATAATGAAAACAATTTGGCTAACAAAATCATTTGCGACAAATTATTTAGCAGCTGCAGCCGTCAGCAGGGTCCAAAGCAGCCTCACAGCTGCTTCATGCCCCTAACTGCTCCATATGCACGGAGTCAACATGAATTATCTTATCAGTCTGGAACCCAACAATGGCAGCTACTCAGGAGGGATCATTTGTCCCAACGACTGGGATGGGAGACGATCAGGTAAATGTGAAGTTGGAAGGAAATGGGATGCCGGGGACGGGGACGCTGGATCAAGACACATCTGCTGGCTGTTTGCACGGGGATATGCAGCAGCTGTTGCCAGGAGAGAAATGTGTTTTCATTCAAAATTCCCCCGAGACAAGCACCAGCTTCCCAACAACAAACGCCGGAAAGCAGCTTAGCGGAGTGTAGCAGAAGAATCAAGCCACTTTTTTTTTTTTTACCCCCTTTCAACAATTTCATTTCTCAGCTGCATAGTCGCTCAGTCGCCAAAAGAGAAATAAATAAAAAACGAAAAATAAAACGGGGATGTTGTCACAGATGATATAAGTGAGTGCTGTTTCAGGTAAACGTCTGACAAAAGTTAAAGATGTTCCGAGCTGCTGCTGAACAACAACCCTAACTTTGGCAGGAGTACCTTTCTTTTCCAATCAGTGTGCTCATACTTCGAGGCGGCTGTCGCCCCACGGCGAGGCAGTCCTGGCGATGCTCTCGCCTCCGCTCCATCTTATCATTTATCCTCCAGGTAAGAAGACAAGCGCGGCGGAACAAACATGGAGCAGCTTTGTGCCTTTCTTCAGGTGCCTCCTTTATCACTGCTGCTGTCTCATCAACTGCTGCCGTCCTATCAATATCGCCAGCGACCGGAGGGCGGAATGCAGTGATGATGGTGGAAAAAGTGCAGTCTGTTTATCTGTTAACATGACAACTTCAAACCACATCTGGCTCTGCTCGGGATGTTGTTGTATTTTTTTTTTTTTTTTTGTGGCAGAAGGGACAAACACCGCCAGCAGCATCCAAGGGATCACAGATAGAAGTGATCCATTTACTTCCTCTGCAAAGAGTGAAAGCCAGCCTCAGGCAGTAGACACTAACAGTCCATTAGCTCTATGCCCCTGAAATAACTGCATGCTCTAACTTGCTGGTTTGCACGTAGCCCTTTGAATCTTAATGAATTCTCGTTGTCTTTAAATTTAAAGTTCATCGTGCGATCGGGATTTCAGCAGCGTCCGACGTTCATCTTTGTACTAGACTTGGTTGTTTGGGTACGGGTGGTGAGCCTCTGTTACAGGCAGCCTACCGTATCTGCTGGCCGTCACCTGCTGGTTTGAGTGGCAGCCTGCGGAGATGCAAGTGTGTACCAGCAGATGGAGAAAGTTAAATATGTAGGTCATCCAGCCCCGGGAGTGCTGTGCTTACAGCTGCCAGTTAGAATCCTGAGCTAGAGCCTCCTCTGTTGGGAAAAGGCAACATGACCCCTCACTGTTAGGGACTAGTCAGCTGTCTGGAGCCATCAGATGGGATTGTTGGAGTTTTGGGAGGTGATGTCAGGGTCTTAGGGTTGCATTTTCTTCCTTCGCTTTCTTTCCGCTTATTAGTTAGGTCAATATATACGTACCTGCCAGGTTTTTCATTCATGTCCTTGTTTGGTGAGCCATCTTCCCTGTTGTGTTGTGTACATTTTCTATTTCATTTAATTTTACAAAGAAATGCATCAAAATGAAGATGGACCATCAAAAAAAAGATGACAAGAACATGAATATCTTTAGCTTAATCCACATAGACTGGTGATCAGTGGGTTGAGAACTCAACTGAATCTTTTTTCTGATCAGTGAACGCGCCACATGTTGTCTGTTGTACATCTCCTCTTTTTTCCTTTATACTGCCTCTTTGCTGTCCCTGCTGTGCACTGTTGTTGATTTTTGCAATAAATAAATAAAAAAAGAATTCCTCTCAGCAAAGTCTTTTGACCCATGATGCTTAGGGATGGATTATGATACCATCTCTTATCCTGGATAAGTTTCCATGTTGATAAAATACCAACACAATGTAAACAAATAAATTAAAATAGAATCTAGTTTTAAAAACTCACTCCTAAAAAATATTCAAATTCTGAATCAGAATCAGAAATACTTTAATAATCCCAGAGGGAAATTACAACAACCATAATCATTACTGTGTCCCAATAGTGAAAAAAATCATTCTTAAAGTAGAAATTGCTGCTTTAGCTGCTGCCAAGGTGTGTGTTTGTGTTGGGGTATGCGGAGGAATACAGGCGAGCTTTAACAGAGGTTAAACTGGATTTTTATGAGAAGGACTATCATGCACAACACAGTACAGACAACGGTAGAGAGAGCTTTTACTTTCAGGTAAATCACCATTCTACAGAGAGAACGCTCTGATAAATAAAAAAAAAGGAGGCTGTATTTCTTCCAATTGCATCATTTGATCAATGGAGTAGTATTCAACATTATTATTTACAAATATAAACCTTGACTTTTTAAGATGGAACTTAAGATAGTCAAGCTCTATCTAATGTTCCCAACGGACAACTTTGCTCTCAAACGCCAGGTTTACTGATAGTTCCTAAAAGTAGAACGGGATAACTTTTCCACTATCAGATTGTTGTCTTTTAAGGTAAGGTTAGTAATTAGAGACTATATGGTCAATCTGAGCTACTTTTCCTGTCACGCTCTGTATGTATATTATTGCCATTATTGTCACCATGCACTTATTGTGTAAAAATAGGGTTGGTTTGGCTGATGAACAACTATTAATACACAACAAAGGCTAATATTGTCAAAGTCAGTTATAGATTGTACTTAATAATAATAGTAATAGTAATATCTTTATTGTCATTGAAACATACATTGAAACATACATTACAACAAACTTTGTTCTCTGCTTTTAACCTACCACCCTTGGGGAGCAGTGGGCTGCCACTGTGCAGCGCCCGGGAAGCGTTCAGGGGTTAAGGGTCTTGCTCAGGGACCCAGAGTGCAGGCACTGGGGATCGAATTGGGTACTTGCATCCTTCTCTGAGTGCACTAGGCCAACACTCCCCCTTTTTTTTTTTTTTATAACCAAGTCGTGGTACCACCTAATTATAAAGAATTAATAGCCAAACAGCTCTTAGTCTGCACAAAGATAAACAAAATGCTTCAAAATGCGAGAATTTAAAAACAAAATACTTTAGCCATGACATACTTTGACTGTGCTAGAAACATTATACTTTGTAAAAACAAATACTTTGTAAAAATGAAAAGAATAAGAAAAACTAATACACTACAGGGGGTGGAATTGGAAAATAAAACAAGAAAACGAGTAAAACACAAGCCAGTAACCATTAAAATGATGCAGTGATACCACAGGGTGAATATGGTTAAGAACCGGACTTTGCCTGTATGTTTCTGAAAGCTGACGCAGAACAACGGCTGCTAGGTGCTCAAACAATCAGCCTATGAGGCAAAGCAGAAGGGAAAATAAAATATTATTTTGATAAAATGTCTCAAAAGCATGAGCTGAATTCAAAACCAATAACATTTTGTTTTGAACAATTGGTTTGTAATGTTGAGTTAACTAGCCATCACAATGACTGGTGTGATGGACTATCAAGATGGTTATAAAAAAAAACAGGACTCACAGCTTGGTGGATGAACGGGAGGAGTGGCTCAGCTAGTCACAAAACAGCGGATGTTGCGTTATTTAGCAACTCCTCTAAGTCCGATTTGCACCTACAAGCACCACTGATACCTGTTATTGTGTGTATGGGCACTAGCGGTATTCTACGGCCTGCACAAACAGAATGTGTCATGCTGTAAACACAGCAGTACTAATTTTGGCTACAGTTGCTAATGGGAACATAATTTAGCATGCTTCTAAGGACTATGCAGACATATATTTATGGCGGTTAGTGAGTGGAAAGGAAGCGGAAATACTGAGAAATTGAAATAATAATCATGTTGCAGGACTAAAGTCACTCCTTACCGGTCATCAACTTTCCAAAACAATGTAGCATCAGGCTCACTGTTCAGTTAGCAAAACGCAATAAAATTAACAGTATTTAAAGGGTTTTATTCTGTATTGAATAATTAACTTTGCCCAGACACTACATGTTACTGTGAACAATTCTGGTGGAGGCCCACCTCCTTCCTGGGAGCTGTCACAAAAATAAATGAATACTGTGCATTCAAAGATTCAAAACAACTGTGTATTATATTTGCCTTTCACTGAAACAGAGTTTCCCGACAGACCCCAAACTTAAAGAATATTAACAGTAATAGCCTGATGAAAATACAGTGTTGAATATAATGTTGAATTAATTATTAATGTTACTTGGCTGTATTACTTTTTTTTATTGCGTCCGTGAACATAGCGGTTGTTAAAACACTGTTCTGAATTGAATATTGATTCTTTCGTGTAGTATTTCCAAGCAAACAGAATATATAAGCATGCTTGCAGCTTCCACTACAATATTCTGTGTGTGCCATGAAAGTCAACTAAAATCCAAATATTTCACTTCTTATTCAAACCAATTAAAACCCACCCCGGATCTTCTTCAGGATCACTGCAGTATAAATGTGAAACATATCCATAAGGGGATGGCTTATTTGACAATGTGTTTCTGTATTATATTTATTTTTGACAAGAAACAAGTTAGACATCATGTTCAATTGAACAAACAGAACATGGCTTTGTAGCACACAGTGACTTGCAAAAGTATTCATATTGCAGCCACAGAATTGTATTTATTTTAACGGGCTTTTATGTCATAGACCAATACAAATTAGAGCATCATTGTGAAGTGGAAGGAAATATACAGCTTGACCAAAGTTATATACCACTGGCAAATTTAGGTACAACAAAACGTTTTCATTTTAACAACATGTTTCTTTTGTCTAGAATTTATATTGTGTTCTGACTCAAATCTGATAGAGAACCTGCGGAGGGACCTAAAGATTAAGGTGATGCCAAGAAGGCCTTCCCACATCTTATCACCAAAGATAAAACTTTTATAAATACTTTTAGAAACGTGCGAAAAGTTGGTCATCAATTATAGGAAGAGTTTGGTTTCTTTAAATGCCAATAAAGATAGATTTTCCTAGTAAAATTAAAATAATATCATATCTAAATCTGCAAAGGGACTCAATAATTTTGGGCTTACCTGTTCTTGAGGATAACAGGACAGACAAGGCTTCTGCTTAGCTTTAGGGTTGACCACTGACTATTCAAGCATCAGTGATGCTCAGAATACAGTACATATAACGTAGGGGCCAAGCCAGAAAATGAATTTTGTTTTGGTACAGAATATTGCTATAACAACAAACACTATGTTTGTTTTGGATTTTAGATTTTCTCAGCTGAACCTTTGCAACAATAGAGGAGAGTACAATGTTCAGCTTCCAGCAGTTGTGTTCACTGCTGCCTAACTGGAGTCTGAATAGAGAACAGTGTCAGTGTCAGTCCTGTAATTCTGCTTTCAACATGCGAAAATTAATTAACATTTTCATCTTTGAAAGCTACCTACCGGCAAGAAGATTATTTACAAGAAAAATGCAATTAAATCGTCTCCAAAGGACTCTCCTAACGTGAGAGAGATGAGATCCGGTGCGAACATGACTTCTACTTCATACACTCAGTAAAAGAATGGATTGAGTTACTCTTTACACCCAAATGTCTCATTTCAATAATAAGTGTCAGAATAAAATACGGGATAAGGTCTGCCATAGTACAGGCCTTATGACTGCATAAATCACTCCTCGACAGTCACCGTTACTGTCCCAGTGACTCCGGCAACGCTCCAGTGACATGAAACTGAAAGAGAGTGCAGGCATGCCACTGGGGAAATCTGAAAATCACCTCAACATTTCTACATAAACCAATGAACAGGCCTCCTTTAACCCCTCCAACCACATAAAACACCCCCCACAAGACCCCCTGGGCTATCTTTCACATTAAAGGCCCATCGTGCCACTGCCGAGGTTTAATGCCCGCAGAACATTTGATGAATTCTGCCAATTTTCCTCTTTGAGCACCAATCTTGTGTGGAGTACTCCCTTTATTGCGCAACTCGCTCAAAGCGCATCACCCCTCTCAATATGCTCTGAAATTCATTGGACGCCTTTTTATGTGTGTTTATTATCCGAGCTCTTGCAGTGATCATTCAGTACAAGGACGGCTATTTTGGGAGGACAAAGGCAGAGGAGATCCACACGTTAGCTTTCCTGTCTGTGTTTTGATGAGCAGCAAGCGGTGGTGAAGAAAGTGTCATTTCATGAATGCACTGCTGGCTAATTTCTGTGTTTATAATTAACATTTTTTTTAGATTTGATTACCATAAACCGACTGTGGATCTGCTTGCTCAAACACCTGTTGTCCTTATGCCAAATCTATATTTTTTTAATCCATAGACACAAAGAGGATTTTCAAGTCTTTCTTTCTTTTTGAAACTGTTTACGGCACATTTCTTCCATGACAGTGGAAAGGCGAGCCCAAAAACCAAGAACACATAGGAATTTTGCTTTGCACAATGGTCAAAGGGCCACTTTATATGTCTGTCATTTTTTTTCTAGGTCCTCATCTCATCAGAAACCAGAACACCAATGAGAAATGAACTGCTAATGTCCTCGTAATGATCCGAGGGATGATCTACTATATCATCTAAGTGCTGAGTTTTCAGAGGGTGAACCTCAGGCTATAAACAAACTGACATGTGTTAATGAATATGACCTGATCAAGAGGACGGTTATTAAATCAGTCAACGTGAACTGTGTGAAAATGCTTTGGCTGCCAAGGTGGCCGGCCCAGGCAGGCGTTTTCCGGTTATGTCCAGTCACTTAACAATCGGAGCTTGTCTGTGTGACCTAAATGGGCTTATATTCCTACCACTCCACATTTTATCACAGTAGAATCACAAACTTGGATGTATTTCCTTGGGATTATACTTGTTAGGTGGGCAAATAAGGAATGATGGCTCTGAAACATTTTAACAAAAAAACTGAAAAGTGTGTTGTCCATATTTAGCCCCCTTCTGTTGAGATTAAATCTGCAGGTTTTTTGGGTCTTCATCTTTGCCCATCTAAAGATTAAAGTTTTGTTCACACTATTATCTGTCAAATAACTCAAGCTTAGTCAGAATGGATAATGAGCCTCTGTAAATATAAATTTTAACGCTGTACAACACATTCTCAGAGGGATTTAAGCATGGACTTTGAGCGGATCGTCCTAACACATGAATACGCTTTGTTCTAACCATTCTAATGTAACTTTAAGATAAGAAAATAATTTACTTTATTGTCCCACAATAGGGAAATTTGGGTGTTATAGTGGCAAGGACCAATATAGAGTTACACACAGCTTTGAGTAATGAAGAAAACAAACTAATCTAATCTAAAATTAGTTCTAAAGCAAAGTTTATCAGAAAGGCCAAATTAAACAAACTAAAAACAAATACCAGAATAATATGTTTGATAATACTCAGGTAAAAAAAAGATTCAATATTGAAGTTAACCTGTGGGAAAACAGCATAGAAACACTTGTTGTTTAACTGAATGAGATGAGATATGTATGATGGTGCAGCTGCACCTCGGAGTCGCTAAGGAGTGTGCAAGTCTACCTTAGCATCTCAAAGACCGTTTAAACGATTCATGACCAGATCAGAACCGTGAAACCATTTGCATCTTGTCAACAGTTATTGAGTCTATTGTGAGCTGCAGAGATTATAAAGTCTAACAGCAGCTGAGAGGAAACGACCTGCAGAAGCGTACTTCAGAGCATCTGGGATGCAGCAGACTGTCGCTGAAAGGACTCTCCAGCTCTGCAACTATTTGACTACATGCTAAGCATCATCATCTGAAAAGGAAAAGGGTGAAAGGTGGAACCCGGTCTGGATAATTTTGGGTGTTCTGGAAGATTTTCTTCCAGGATCACGTTGTATTTTGCTCCATCTATTTTGCCATCAGCTTTGACAAGACTCCTTTTAACGCCCCACTGCCCTCTGCTGAGCGTCGCTGTGTGCAGATCCGAGTGTCACAAAAACTCCCGATGTTGGTCTGTTTTTAACAGTATTTATAACTTTTCTCTCTTATCGATGCACAGCTGAAATGACGGGTAGATTGACATTTGACATTCAGTTTTCATATGATTTATTGGTGTCTTTACAACAAAAAAGGATTTTGGGACATAAACCTTTGTCATGTTTTTCCCTCGCAATGAGCCAGCCAGTCCCTGCTTAATTGAAGTATCCCCAAAGTAAGAGACTGCAACCATGTGTCACTGTGGGAATGTTGTGTTCAGGGTGATTTGGAGTAGTATTATTATTATAATTATTATTATTTTATTATTGTCTCAACAAAGTGTTTTCTTGCTTTTCTATTGTTCTCACCTGATCAGAGCACCTTCGCAATGTTTGTTGTCTTCCATATATGGCTGATGGCTGAATGCAAATGCATCTCACCTCCATTTAGCAGTTAATTCTATCTAATAAAATGTGTTTATATTTGTGATTGTAATGTGAAAAAATATAAAGAAGTATATGAATGCTTTTTCAAAGCACTGTTAACACGTAAGCTGAGTTAATTCTCGTTTATGATTAAAACAAGAGACTTTATATTCTTATGGGCTTCACTCCAAAGATTCAGTCTTTTGAAGGAACGCTGCTTCTGCAGCAGCTCTTCCAGCTCGAGGTCTAGCTCCTGTTATCTTTATGACTGCTTCTGCGTGAAATTACATCAGTGGAATATTCCCAGTTGATCAGAGATAACGCCTGGACGTGAGATTTTTGAGGAAAAGAAAAACTGAAACAGTTTTATTTCATCTGTTTCATGAGATACTGCTGAAAATTCTTAATTACACTTTTTTGTGGGGATGGGGTTGCAGGGTGCAGGGGTGGTGGTGGTGGTGGTGGTGGTGGATTAATGATAGATGCAGGGTTTGTGTGCTAAAATGATGTACACATGCAGAGCTAATATCCGTGCTTAGCTTGAAAGATCTCACAATTTTGAATTAATGTGTAAAATGAAGAGTAAAATCAAATTAGGGAGAAAGACTGCATTTGGTGCTGGTAGTGACTTATGTAGAACGGCTTCATTGGTGATAACTGGTAATAGTTTTTTTGGGGGGAGGGGGCGGAAATGAGGTGGCTTTTGGATGATACTATTGCAGAGCAGATCAGCAGAATGGCAAGGCTGGCATGAAAAGATGTTGCAATAACGTTGCCATCCGTTTGCTAAGTGAACCAAATCACTTGAGTGTTTAGATAAAACACCTTTTTTATGTACTGGAAATGAGAAATGAAGGTAGCTGTTCAATATTTTCAGCACACGCAAAGATAAAAAGTAATATAAGTACAATGGAAGTTATCGCAAATTGCAAACACAATCCTTTTACACTGTGTTTCAGTTTAATATTATATGATTGCTGGTCTTTATTTTTCTTTTCTGTGGATTGCTCATTTATTTCATTTCATGACAATTCCGCTGAACAGATCCATTAGTTTGAACATCTACAAGGTTTTAGCAAATAAAAAAGTCTTGTCAAAAGCAGAAGAATTAGCTCGTTTGAAGAGAGCGATGTTTTATGCTTTATTGTCTGTAAAATTACAAGAAGGTACAAAGTGAAGAATAGGAAACACTGCTTAAAGAATGCAGTAGCAATGCCATGAAACGCCAGGTCTGATTATAGTCTCTGTGCCCTACAGGGACACTTTGGAAAGTGGCAAATTGTTTCCTTCACGTCTGGTATTCTCATCCTGGCAGCGGAGGTAATTAACACATCATAAGCACTATTTAGATACTGCCACACTTAATCACAACAAAGGCCTCCCATCCTTTTCCAAAACACCTCTCTAACAGGATATCTGTGTGTGTGTGTGTGTGTGTGTGTGTGTGTGTGTGTGTGTGTGTGTGTGTGTGTGTGTGTGTGTGTGTGTGTGTGCGTTTTGAGGGATTAGGGGATAAGGGAGGAGGTGAGTCGGTGGCACGTGGGGCTCTGACAGTGAAAACAATCAACAGTGGAGCTTTGAAAGGTCAGTCCTGCTGATCTCCCTGTTGGCTGATGACCGCAGGTCAGTCCAGGTGGAGGGGTAAAGAACGAGAGAGAGGAAACAAAGTGAGGACGAAAGGAAGGAAGGACCGGAGCTAGACCTCAACCTCGGACAAAAAGTAGCTGCAACTCAACAAACTAAGTAAACAGTGTTTGGTTAATGGACTTTAATGGCGCTTTTTAAAACCTTCTCCCAAGTTCCTTAAATTTCTCTGGTTGATCATAAACTCATCAGAAATGTAAATCACTACAAACCACAAGCGTGTTTGTTAGACTGAGAGCAAGCAGCTCCAGTAATCTCTACCAGTGTGGCTCATTTCAACAGATTTTGTTTTCCGGATGGCTAAGAGAAATTGATGAGAGCTGATATTTTAAAAGGTCGTTGACATTTATACTAGCATTTAGCATGTTTAGTGACGTTGGCACAGTGGATTTCTACTAAGGAGTGTGATAGACCCTTGCCTCATCTCAGAGATTTCTAAAAGCATTTACAAATTTAAAGTTTAAAAACATCAAACATGGCAAATTTGCTGTGTGTTCAGCCTTCTGGGTCAACTTGCCCCTTCCTCAACAAAAAGTCCCCAAGGCAAATACAAGTTGATGTCCCGCAGAACATGCCCTTTTTTCCATACCCAACAATGTCAGTCAGCAGTAACACAAACTTCAAAAGTACTAAATGGTGAAAGCAAAATACAACCAGCAGGTGTCAAAGTCTAGCTTACTGTTCAAACTCATTTAGATTCATTTTGAAACACAACCCTCATACTGATATTGACTAACTTCTTCATTCAGTAACAACCTCCCACAGAAGAGTGTTGTGCTTCGACAACCAGTTAGCGCTTGTATATCACGCGTTCACTGATTAGAAAAAAGATCCACTTTGGAGTGTCTGACCAGCTGCTGAAGGCAAAAATCAGCTGATCCCAATCACCAAGCCGATTTGCTGATGCATTTCCTCACAATAACGACAATATTAAACCTAATAGCTGTGTACATACAGGTAGAAAAGTGCATCACTTTTTGTCACGTTTATAGAACCATATGTTTAATTGATCTAAATTTGATTAACCTAAATCTGTCTGACAATAAACACCCGCACACATCTGACTTCTTGTCCTCACTTTAACCACAGCCAAACAAACTTGGCAAGCTTGAAAAGGCTAAAAAAGTATCACAGTTTTGGAATATATATATATATATATATATATATATATATATATATATATATATATATATATATATATATATATATATATTGACCCACCTTTTTTTCTTTAGAAATGCACTTTACTGTGCATCCATCTCCATTATGCAAATTGTCACAGCTTTTCAATTAGTGAAGTCTGTATATCATCTGTCATAAAATGTTGCAATTTACCCCCAGTACTACTTTAAACATGTCTAGAGCAGTAGTGCCTTGGTTGGCTGTTTTCTTTTGAATGCTTCAGTAAAGGCTGTTGCTTGCAGTAAGCTTCAAATGAAAGGAGCTATTTTTGCACAGGTTGCTCTGAGACAATAAAGCCACCACTTCTTATGCCGAAGGAGAAGGAAGAGCATGGACCAAAGACTTAAAGACACAAAATGAGAGAACAATGAAAATTGGTGTCCAAAAGCAAAACCGTTACTGTTCAGTGACACGCAGCAGTACATAACATCAACTCCCCAAAACAAAAAGCTAATCTGTCCAATTAGGGTGGTATTTAGGATGAGACAGTGATGAAGCTTTTGATGCTAATCTCATCCATGTAAAGTGCAGAGGCACAATGCATGATTACGAGAAAGGACATTATCTGAGAAGAGTGATCACAAGTGTAATCAATCTACTTCACAGCTCCCTGTTGTGCTGTTCGTAGCACAGCAAAAGTGGCAGCGGGAGAGTAAGGGAGACAAAGGGTGATGCTGTCTGTGGTTTCCTCGCAGCCCTCTTTGGTCTCACTGCTCTGCATGGGCTCCAGTCAATAGACAGCGAAAGCGAGGAAATTGGATATATCTCAGTGTTTACCACTGTGTCCTGATTACACAGATGACAGGGAGGAGATAGAAAAGATATTCAGTGAGATTCAAACTTTACTTGGTAAATATTGTTATATATGTATAAGTATATTTGAGAACAGATGTATAGTTTGAAAAGGCATAGGATCTGCTAAACTGAGGTTATTTGCCCTGTATTTTATGTTTGCATTGGTAAGTAATTATTAATGATTAATCTATGTATATTTCAAACATAGCAAGTACTGCCCTTCATTATTCTAAGATTTAAAAAAAATATTGCTAGGGCATTTTTGTGAATAAGAATCAGTAAAATCATGGTATTAAATAAAATTAACATACGTTTTTCCTTGCTTTTTTGCTGGATTGTAAAAGCAGGAAAATAAAAAAAAAATGACAAGAAAAAAAAATGTTGCATTTGGTGATCTTATAGAGACAGAGCTAACTCTTTTTGTTTAAGCATGCATGATTTCGCTCTTATTACCATGACAGCTTTGCCAGGACAGCTGCAAACAAATGTAAGTAAAACATTTAACGAAAGTGGCTGTGAGTTTGGATTTAGATACCTAAGTCTGAAAGAAAGGGTCTTTCATGAACATTTTCATTCTTTCTACATTGGACTGAATCTACAGTGTTCCACACATTCTGCTGACTACTATATGAGCCTTGTAAAACATGTTTTCTCAAACGCAATACGTATTCAGTATGACACATGCTCTTTTTGTGAAACTTCCATTTTATTTAAATCGTGGCTTGTAGTCAAATTAAACATTTTAATTCCTTCAGTCACCAGAACTGCTTTTAGATGTTTATTTGAAAGGTGTGGGGTATGTGGTTCAGGGCAGCTGTGGTGTGGTGTGTTGTGCTTACCTGTCTCCAGCAGGATGTGACAGGCAGACACCGGCAGCAGGTGTTTCCCATCTCCAGCCTAATTAAAGGAATACTTTAAGGCAGCCGGAGATGGAAGGAAGGCGTCAGAGGATTAACTCACCTGAGCGGTACCTGACCTCTGCCTTACTCCTTAGTCGTTCCTGTTTCCTTGTCTCCGGAAGCTGCACCTCAGCTTGTCACTGATTACCACTGTCCGACTAATTCTCCCCTGGTTCTACTCACTACCATCTTCCATAGGTCAGCCTCTCTTCTCTATAGCTCCAGCTTGTCTGTTGCCGGTTCTCATAATCTTTCTATCTTCTTCACAGACCAAGACTGGAGCCTTCCCAGTCGGCCATTATCCCATTCACCTCCATAACCTCTCTTTCTTCTCTTTAATAAACATCTTAGGATAATTATTTTTTGAGGCACTTTAAAGAAAGGACTTTTATAAGGCATTACATATATCATTAAAACTAATGTTTTAATTCTTAAATAACAGTTTTTAACTGAGCATGCTTGTTGGTGGCTTTTATTATTATCGTGTGTGGTGTCTAGCAGAGAAATGTGAGGCTAATTTGTTAATATAAGTTACTATATAATAATAGTGTTATGAATCAATATATCAAGTTGGTAAAAAAGAAGAACTGCATTAAGGCTTAGTTGAAAATGTTTGCAGCTGTTTCGCTAACGTAGGTAAGAGTGTTGCGTGACATTAGTTTCCAGAGTGGGCAGGCCAAGGAAACATGAGACAGTTTAACAAATGACAATGTCAGAATGCTGTCTGAAAGGAATAAGACCAGTAATCAAACCTTTAATCCCACAATTAACCATGAGCGCACGACTTATTAGTGATTCTTGTGTTGGGTGATACAGAGGGTAAAAATATTAGTAATAGTAGAATTTAAACTCGCTGCTTCAACTCAGCTGGACTTACTGCCATAATAATGACTCTGAAAAAAAAACAACTAAAAATACAATGCTAGGGATTAGATAATATGACTGAAAAATGACAGAGAGTAAAAAAAACAGTAAGGGATGGACTGATTGAGTGAAAGGTGTGAAAACCGTGAACAGGAGGGTAGCCCAAAGGTCCTGTCACGACCACAAAGGCCACAACGCACCTGCAGTTTTAAGCTGCTTTTACAGGTTTTTATCATTCTGACTTTTTAGTTTTTTTCTTTATAAAAAATAAAATGACAGGTTTATATTTTACACTATGTTTAGCATCCCATGTTAGCAATTAGTGCAGATGGCCTAAAATGACATGGTTCTTATGTATTCAGAGGAAAATGTATGTAGTTCTTTCCTTTCCATTCCTTTCCTCTTAGACTTCCAAGAGTCTGCCCACAGACAGATGCTTAATGCTCAAAGGGATAAAAATGAGCAATTTTGCCGTAAAAACCTTTGCTTTGGTCTGACTGTAGCTCTGCTTGAATGTATACATGTCTCAACATGTTGTACGAGATACAATTTCCTTTTACACAGCTTCTTACTGTGCTTCTTCTAACTACA
Source organism: Fundulus heteroclitus (assembly GCF_011125445.2). Taxonomy (NCBI): domain Eukaryota; kingdom Metazoa; phylum Chordata; class Actinopteri; order Cyprinodontiformes; family Fundulidae; genus Fundulus; species Fundulus heteroclitus. The sequence continues at coordinate 10,593,796 of NC_046362.1, forward strand.
TTTACAAACGCCCCACTGATAATGAAAGTGTAGTTCTGATAGAAACAACTTCCATTAACAGGATGATCTCGGTGCATTTTCTGGAGGTGCATTCACTGATGTAAAAAAAAAATTGGATTTGAAATTCTGCTTGATCTGGACACTGTCAACAGTCAATTTCTCAGAGCCTCTCCAGGTAGCCTTTAAGATCCTATAACATTCTTTCGAGGTGATGGTTGACTGTAAATGATGTACGCTACATGACAGTACACTGACATTTCTTCAGGTGCTGCCACTGAAAACCACAGACTGCTTTCTGCTCTTAGAAAATGGTACAACCACCGACTGCCACCTGCTCAAACGTTGTTTATCTTGACTGCTTTGCTGCTTCCCTCAAGTGCAGTGTTGACCAGAGGGGACAAGGAGAAGCTGTGCGCCTTTGGTCACTTTCACTCTGGCAGCTGATGTTTTATAGTAACCTTCCATAATATAATCATACTGCATGGATATCAATGATGTGGCTCTATAGTATAACATTTATTAGCAGGAGGGCGCTTGCAGTAATTCTGGTTTAAGCAGGGGTCCTAATCTCAAATGTGAAAAAAGCGAACTGCCCAAGAGGGAATACGGGTTGATGAAAAAAAACAGTGTGTGTGTGTGTGTGTGTGTGTGTGTGTGTGTGTATATATATATATATATATGTGTGTGTGTGTGTGTGTCAAATGTGATTGTTTCTATACGAATAGACATCTTAAAAATACCAGGCAACTGATTAGAAAAAACATAGTAGGGATGGGAAATATATCATTTATGTTTGCCACATACAGATTGTTTCTGTGTTATGATATTATTATTATGTTATTTTTTCATTCAGAGGTTACTTATAAACTATTGTTTATAAGATTCTGACTAGACATAAATATGCCACGTTGATGCGTTTTTTGGAAAAGGGGTGGCAGTTGTTAAATTTTTGTGTTTAGTTTCTTTTTATTATGCCATTAAATACATTTGAAATAATAAATGGGATTATGGGGTACCTCCTTTCCTTTTAACAGCTATCTGATCCTTGGTATCCCGAAAGACAATGTCTCCATTCTTAGCACAAGCTCAAGCTTGTTCCGAGTCCATGCTGAACTCTAAGACTGCCTCTTGTCTTAATCTCGTTTGTGTTGTCCAGGGGAGCTTTGGGAATTTCAGGGTCCCATTTTTGCTTTTTGCAGATTATGGCATATATATTTTTATTTAATTTATTGATTCATTTGACAGGGACAGTGTGCATTAATTAACATTGCTGCAAATGCACCAACATTTGCCAAAAGGCTATTTTTCGTCCGTGTCCTTGGACCGATTATAAAATTGTTTGCCAAAAAAACAAAATGTACACTGCTATGAGACAAATATTCAAAAAGCAGTGAAACAGATATAACCCTTCAAATTCTGTTGATAAATACAGTGTACAAGTTTGCTATAATACATGCATACAACTTTAAGAGACTGACCTTCTAATGCCATTATTTCCAACTAAAAAAGGTGGATAGCAGTCTATTTCTTAAGAAAAGGTTCAAGTAATTTGGTAGTGCCTTGTTTAGTAATGATGGTAGGATGGAGCAGGTAATGGATCTGCGGTAATGAGGTTACTACTCTTGTTTGCTGTAGTAAAGACAGAGTAGAGCCAAAAAGAAAAGTTTTGGTAATTTCTATCTAACTTCTGTCAACTTTAGTCAGTCAAAATAGATCAAGATCACAGAATGAGATCCTTGATGCAGGCATCTAGAATAATTTTTTTTTCTGAAGGGTGGCTAGAACCAGGCTTACAGATAAAATTCTCCTACGTTCTCCGGGGAAGCTCAAAGAACAGCTACTGTTCCTCTGTATTGAAAGGAGTCTATGGACATGTTTTCTAGTATCTGATCAGGATGCCTCATGGGTGTTTTTCTTTAGACATTTTCATTTTACAATGCTTGTTCCTAGTTGGGCTTTTGGTTTTCCAGGCATGCTGTACTACGGACATCCTGGGAAAGACCCAGAAGTTTTACAAGGACTACTTCTGCCAGGGAAATAACATGGAGTTCCACAGAATGAACTGGAGAGTGTTGCCTTTTAGAGGGTTGTCTGGATTTCTCTCCTGGACAAGTTATCCCTGTGACTGGATAAGTGGGAAAAAAGGCTGGATTTAAAAGAGAATCAGTTTTTTTAGTATTTGATCACCAATCTGAGCTTATCAAGGAAATATTGCAGATTCCAATTTCTGATTGGTGCTTTTCTAGTGTTTTGTCAACTATGCAAAAATTGCCTCATTCTACCAAAACACCAGCTGTCATAATGTGTTATGTCAGGTCACGTGACACTTGACACAAATAATTGTTTTTCTTAATTTAACTTAATTACCTAAAGAACCTTATGGATTTTGGAGCAACAATTTTGCAACATTTTGTGCGATTACACCCAGAATGCCCTGGGCTTTGCTTTGTTCTCTGTAATTAGACTAGGTGTGGCTCAAAACATTAACAGTAATGTTGCTACTAAGTTCCAGGCTAAAACACCTGCTGTTATTTTGAAACTTTTACTGGAAAGATCAATTGAAGGCCCCCCTTATAACTTTCCAACTTTTCATAGGGAAATAAAAACCATATTGTCGACCAGTCTTTTCTGAACGTAATGAAACACCTGTCAGACATGATTATATGACCTGGAGCTTTGCACGGTAAATGAGCTGTAACATTGATTTGCTCTAGCTGCAGACTGCAGTGATGAAAAAAATTAGTCTACCTGGCGACTTTAATATATGCGAAAATAATCTAACATACCAGTCTTGATTAAGAACACCTGGTGCTGCTGTTGTCTGAAGAGCGCTCCCAGGGATGGCTGTGATGATTTACAACCAATACACGGGCAAAGTCCTGATTAATGATCATGCCACAACTCCAAGTTTCTCCAGAAGAGAGAATAAAATTGTGCTGATGAACATATTGTGCTCACAGAGGCACTCCAGAGCTGCACTTATTAGCTGCCACTTCAGAAATATTTTGACATTACAAGAAGAGCGGAGGCAATTGAAGTGAATCCGCTGACTGTGTGAACAGAGAAGAGAATGTGGTAATAACATGCATGTGTGGAGGGTGGGCGGCTGGGGGTTCACACTGTCATGGGAACCATAAGCAGGGCACATATGTGATGACTGGGCTGTATGTTTGGTTCCTCCTGCTCACTGAGACTCTCTAATGGGTGTAAAAAATTGTTTCTTCCTGCTTCTGATCGTTCATTTATTCTAATTTCTGAGATAAGGAGGCGAGTGTCCTGCATCACTCTGCCTCCATGTACTCACTGGCTAATTCTGACACCGATTTATAGTCTGACTGTAATGAATGCCAGTACACGCTGATTTCGTTTTGCTTTACAAGACTTTACTACTACAATTGGAAGCCAGAGATTAAGTTTTAATGTGCTGTTCAGTGCCATCACAGACATGGAAGGATTCCTGTGAAGCATGTACCCCAATCCAACACCTGGACTGTGCAGACAGCTGCAGAGCTGTCATCTGTCCTGATGCAGAGACAGGAACTGACTTGACTGTATGTGTGTGAATGTTAATGAAGCGTGGAAAAAAATAAAGTGAACACAGGAGGAATAACAGAAGGGACAGTATGAGGTCCAGAAAGAAGAGAGTGATAAATCATTGCCTCTTTTCCAATTCAGGAGGTTTATGCAGCATAATTTGCTCTGCTTGAAATTTTGTCTTTTTCCTTGCATGATTGCACAAGATCTCATTTTTAATTTTTAAGAGAGTTAAAATAGTTTTTTTTCTCCCTGAAGAACAACGTGTGAAGTCAGTTACATATGAAGGAAGGGGCAGGGTCAAATACATTTATATGTCTGCTTCCTTTTCAAACAAATGGTTATGTAAGGCCTTGTACACATGTAGCCAGGTCTTTAAATATAATTTTTCAAGTGGAACAACTATTACAAATGTCACTGTGACTGATTTATAGGTGATTAAACAAAGGAAACGGTAAGTTTTCTGACCCTCGTCTAAATGCTTTTCAAAATAAACCCTGCAAAACTACATGAAAACCCATTGAAAATATAGGAGATGCCTCAGACTTTGTATATCCACATCTTGACTATAACTGCAACAAATTTGTATTGAATCATCTGAAGCATATTTGTTTCACAAACAATTTAGTAGAAAGTGTGGCAGGACGACCGCTGATGTTGGTACAGTTTATCTGAATATGCCAAAACTGTGCCAAATGTGTTTTTCTCTTTAGAAAAGGGGAGAGGGTCAAATAAAAGTGCTGATTTACATTGTGGGACTCCGTCTACACATGACAAAGTATTTGTATGCACAACTATGCACAGCATAAAGTAATAAAAGGAAGAGAAAACCATAAATTATGATCCATTTCTTTTTAAAACACTGCTATAAGGGCCTATTCACTCCTCAGCATTGATATGGTGATAGACGTTGAGAGGAGAAAAAAACAGCACTGCAGAATGTTACATCGGTAATTGGTCACTGCTGCAGCTTGTGAGAAAGTGCCAGTGTGTCACTGTGCGCACAGCAGCAGGGAGGGAGAGTTTTGTAAGCTACGTTACACAGTGGGATTACAACCCCGGCACAGGTGTGACAGAGACGTGCTGTATCTTGTTTAAAAGTCAGGACTCTCTAGTTTGTAATAATACCGACCTTGAGGGGGTGGAGCTAAGCATGTCCACGCAGTGAAGCTTTTTTTTTTTTTTGAGAGAGTCAGAATGTTTGATAGACAGTTAAATTGCATTTTGTGTTTAAAATGCTGTAAAACCAAAAGTATTTGTGAAAAAAATTAGGGACTTGTTTTATAAACATTAAAACCTCCTAGATGTATTTAGGAAAGAAAGATACAGGACCATTTCTGACCAACTTTTAAAGCGTGATAACACAGGCGTGGGTCTGCTAGTACCGAGATCGGGTCAGATGGGTTTAAAAAATTAAATATCTCACCCACATTGTTTTTAAAATTATCACACAGAAAGGTTTTCATCCACACAAACCCATATAAATTCCCCCCATAGGGGACAGTGTACTGCAAAGCTAAAGCATGTGTCCTAAAATATAAGCAAATATACAAACAAACAATGCTGCTCAGACAATATGTCCCCAACCATGGAAAAAGCAAGATATCATGACGAAGTCTTTTAATTATTTACAGGTTTACAACAATTTCTAACCAATGGTAATGTTTTCCTAAAATCAGGACATCTCCACATCTAATCCCACATAGAATTGCTCATACACAGACGTATAACATCAGGTGCAGAGTATTAGACCGTTACCAAATATTTCAAGGAAGATTTTGGCCCTGTTTAGACTAAATATGGCCTTCTTACACCATGTGATTTTAGCAATCCTATAACTTATATCAATGACTCACAGTGCGTCATGGATTTAATATTCTTTGCTACGTCATGTTTGATGTGTGCACATTGTACGATCAACGTTTACTACCAAATCACTTACGATATATGACAATAAGCAACTTCATCAGTGTCTGCCATCCATCTATAGAACCAGCGTTATTTAGTATATAAACAAACAAAATCAGTTGTTCAGCCACATGCTCTACTCTTCAATCCCAAATAAATCCAGAACAAAATCACAATCAAAAAAGTTTAATTAAGAACAGCCCATTAATAGATTAAAGAGTTCTTTTTGGATTATTCTGTTTAATCAAACATCAATGAACTTTCTTAAATAATAAAAATACCCACTGCAGGTGCAAAAAGAAAAAAAAAATCAAACAGGAAGACTAAATACGTTGGGGCCCAAATTATTTATCAGTCACGGGATGGGCTAAATATTAGTTAAATATTTGAATTATGGTGACAAATAGACATGAAAACATATAATCTCTCCAACAATATTTTACCAAGGTAGAGTGGATGATTTTTCTGGAAATGTAGCCAAGAAACACCCAAGTCACTTTTTGAATAACTGTGAATGTGCAAGACCATCCTTATCTGCTTTTCCGGTCCGCAGGGGGATTGCGTAACATAATCTCCCAAATACACCCCGGTCTTATTTCTTTCTTCTGAGACTTTCGTCTTCCTCTCATAAACTTATAAGACAGTTTCCTTATTGTGATTCTCATTTTCAAAGTATACTGTGAGAGCAGTGTAACTACAATGAACGGCTTAAACCGAAGCTCACAGGATACATAAACACCAGAAGAGCACATGCTCAGCCAGCAAGAGGAAATTAGCAAGGAACTTGGATGCACACTGGCTATACATGAGCACTTTCACAATGATTGGCATGTGGGACAACAAATAGATAAGACGATCCCCCGGAACTTGAAGCTGAAAAAGATCATCCACTATACCATTAATTATATTAATTATATATTTTATTATACTACTTAGACCCTGGTTCCAATAATTGTAGCTCTGGTGCCTATTTTGTCATTCAAATCTTATAAAATATGACAGATTTGAACCCCTCATAAAACCAAATTGACTCTGAGCAACATCCTGATGGAAGGTGTTAGGCATTAATGAAAGCCCCCCATTTTTTTTTTTTTTTTTGCAGAAGACTATGACTTTAAATCACCTGTGATCAAAATGGTTAAAAGGCATCCCCAAACTGACGCATGCTTTGTAAAACATGTCCCGTGGCAGATGCTGTCATTTTTGTTCCTGGAAAATACAAAGTTCTAATAGCACCAACAGTACAAGATGGCAAATGACTAAATTACCACCACCACAAAAAGTATTTGGACACACTGTTGTCATAAACTTTCTATCTTTAGTTAAAATCTACCTGGATACCATTAATGGCAACACTTTGGCAATAGCAATGTTCAAGGTCACTCTAATGCACTACAAATTATTTTTTAAGAAATAATACAATCTTCACTGACAACCACCTTTAAGCCAATTGTTTTTGCCCTAGGAAAAAAATTAAACATTAAACACAGCTAGTTAAACTATACCAAAAGTCCTTTTGTTCTTGTTATTAGAACAGTATGAAGTGTTGGCGTGTGATTAGGTTCATTTATACCATGGCTGAAGCTTGGCAAGAAGCGCTACTCCATGTGGAGCCAATGTAACACTAGAATGAGACCAAATGGCTCTCTCAATTGAAAAGCTGTGAGAGGAAGGCATGGGGGATTGGTGGAGGGCATCTGCTCAACATTTACCTAGTGTTTTATAATTAGATGAGTGCAACTGCTTGGCAGCAAAGCGTCTGTTCTGCTGTTATGTTTTTTTAGATACCCAATTTGAAGATTTGGACAGAAAAGATAGTCTGTAGATGGAGACAGTCAGTGACATTAGCAAAATACGAATCTCAAAATATATAAACAAATATGTGTTGAAAATCTAATCTGCTGGTGAAGAGGAAGTTGGTTATGAAAAATGCTAATTGGTCTCACACAGCAGTTGGGGCAGCCTGTTAAAACCTGTTCACATCTGTCACTATTGGTTTCCTTTCTAAATCTGCTTTGCTCGATAAAACAAACACCCACAAATAACAGCTCTGGCTGTGTAAGTACAGCAGTGAGTGTGACTACAGTGTCATTCTCACCAAATAAATGTGCCATTAGGTTCAATGTAATTATCACAAAAAAAAAAAAAAACTTTTAAACAAAGAGACCTATTTTGTAATGTCTCTTTGGGTTAGGTGGTTGAGTAGTCTACACCAAGTATTTAGTGACTTGCGATTCCTCCTGAGTGCTGATCTTCCCCGAGTTGTGGCTGCACACTGCGGATCAGTTGGCTGAAAGGAGGGTGCTACATTTTTCTCATTCTCACAGGAAGGATAGTTTTAGCTGTTTTCTGGGCTTTTTTACGGTACTAGTGGTATGTTTTCCTCAAAGTGGACTGACAGGAAACACGGTTTTGAGAGAGGGGGTGTAACCCACCTCTGGACAGGTAAATACTACTAGACTAGGTCCGAACAGCGCTCCCTTTAGTTAACTCAACAGCCACAATGACAAGACACCAACAAAAAAGAGTTGGAAATGCAAAATTGGCTTTAGTAAAACAATTTGCCACCATAGAAATGTAACAACACTTTTTGGTATACAAAAAAATAAATAAAATAAAATAAATGCCGCCTTTAAGACCCCAATGTATTTGTTTTGCACTAGTGTGTCGTCATCCCCTTGTTTTTATAATGTGTATCCAATGGAGAGCATTCAATAATTATGTGTCCATGCTCAACAGGTACGAATGCAGGTTGATTGGTACAGTCCTACCTGACCGATTTGCATATACTCTACAACAGGGTGATGTCACAGCTCTCGATTCTAGTGTGATCAAAGGCTTGCCCCTGGCCACCGTCGTAACGCTTGCTCCCTCTACTCCAATGTGGCACTTGACTCCTCTTATGTTGCACCAACTATAAATAACAGCTGATGATTTTGTTTCGTTCTTGTAAGTAATAGATTTTTTGCAGTCGTGTTGTGGTTGTGACTTCTCTGTGTTCAGCTCGAGACGAAAAGGAAGTGGAACGATTGCGCGCAGGAAACAGTGGCTGAACATGACGTCTAACTGGCTGCTGCATGAGTATGTGAACTCTGGTTGAGGTGAGTAACTTAATATGCCCTGAACCGTCAGATTTTCTTAAAATAAAACAGGAAATGTTAACAGTCAAATGAGAAATCAATTGTACAAAAATAAAATTTTTGACACTTATAATTTTAATGTAGAAATGATTCACTGTTAATCGTGTTTAGCTTTTAGTTAAATCACTTTTTGGTTTTTAAACCTGGGTCACAGGGAGAAGACATGCGCTAAAGGACCTAAGACCGGAAACAAACCCAGGTCAGCCACGCCGAGGACTAAGGCATCCGTATATGGGTCTTGCTCACTACTCTTGCACCATCGGAGCGCCCCTCATTTGTAAAGATTTCTTAGTGAGTAGACAATGTTTGTCTAAGTATTTGTGAAAGCGGTGTCCAGAAACTGTTCATAGCTTTGTTTATTATTATTATTATTATTATGTTGATGATCTTCTATGCAAGCTTAAACATCAACAGTATTTTACATAATAGGCTTGCGGTCAATCTGCCACTTTGCCAATTCAAACCCTCACTTGTATCCACCCATCACCATTTCTTCCCTTCCTACTTACATAGTGTCCCCATAAACAAACTATGTATAATGTATTTCTCTTGGCAGTTAAATAATTTTAATGAATTATGGAGATACAGTTTGGCCTAAAATAGTACAACTCAGTAACCTGGAGCTCATCGCTGAAGAATGTCCATTGGTAACATTGAATTGTTACCAATGGAAACAATTAAATGGAAACATGCTGTTCAGCAGTTAGCAGAAGTGTATGATTGCTGTAATGCCGACAATATTTTTTTGATGAATTACTGAGAAGTACATATATATATTTTCTTAATATATGTAATTTTGTTATAAAGTACAAATAAAATTATTTTAATTGAAGTTCATTCAACATTGTTTTATTATCTCTTGAGAGCTGGTTGACTTATTTACCAGCAAATACTTCTTGCTTCAATAATAAATACATAAATAAATAAGTTTACTGGCTTAACTGAAATAATGAACAAAATGCTTAATTTGTTAGGCTTTAAAAAGTTACGGTTTGAAGGTGCTGCGTAGCTCATGGGTAGAGCAGGCATGCTGCATATGGAGGCAATGGTCCCTGGTTTGATTCCCAAACTGTGTCATTTACTCTATCCTCTCAGTGTTCTCTTGCTGTGTGGGAGAGGAAAGTAACACAGTGCCAATCCCCTACCAATTGCTGCACACTGCTGACTTAACATTTCAATTCAGTCTATGGTTGCATATTTGCTATTCATAACAAACCACTAAAACTTCCTTACAAATTTAAGTAATTCCAGTGGATGGTATTGTAAGATCAACAGCCCTAATGAATAGATACAAACAAGTTGAAACAAAAGTGGCTGCTACTTATGAAGTGATAAAGAATAAAGTCAACAAACTTAAATAAATTATACTGATCTATTCTGATTCGTGTAGTAAAGAAAAGAGAATGAGAAATAGAACAAACTGAAACAAGAAAAAATGGAAAAAATTAAAACAGACACGGATATTCAACTACACAAAGTTCTTCACTACAATTGCTGACCTCCCCTTGGAGAAAAAAAAAAATGTTTTCTGAAATAGGAGTTCCTGTAAACTGCAGATTTACTATGGACCATCAGAGTGGATGCAGCAGGGTTAAGGTGCAGACTTAACATGGGGAGGAAACGCGAACTGCCTCAACTGTGGAGCTGCCAGATTCATTCTTGTACAAGAAAACATAGATTTTCTCTGAGCTGTCTTGAGATTTACTCTCTCCCAAGAGTCGAGCAATCCAGTGCTGAAATAAAAGCCAATATTATGGCATTGAAAGGCAAAGAAAACAAGTAAACCAAGAAAAACACACACAGGTATGTGTCAAGGTAATCTATTTTAGGTCTCCAATGAATAACACCCCCTAGTTAAAGGGAAGTCATCTATCCTCAACTCTACTATTGATTAATTTGCTAACAGCCTATAATGATTTCAGTATCTAAAAACAGACAATCCTTTAGTGATTACCACTAAGCAATTCCCTCAAGCTCATTAAGCTTTAAGCCCAGCCTTTGAGCAAAAACAGGAAATCTAATTCATCTTGCTAAACTGCGCCGCCCATCAAACGGAGGCAATTTTATTTCAATATCCGTTTTCATTTATACCGACCTTGTGTTACATTAGGTGAAACAATTCTCCACAAAGCAGTGGCATTTCATTGTGGTCTTCTGGCACTGAATGCTCATTGTATACTAGCATCTCTGCCATGACAGCAGTCACTCCCAAGTTTACATTTGACAAGCAGTGCCGAGAAACTGACAAGGACCACTGACACTCTGAGTTAGTGATGTGCCGATGACACTAATGGACTGCCACTCTGTGCCCTCCCTGACATTATGCTGTCTGAAGCCAGTCTGTCCTGTACTCTGTCTCCAGTGCATGTGCACAAACCCCACCCCAGAAGAGGATGACATGAACATGCACTGAGTATACATATCTAAAACAAGTTACTGTTCAGTATACTCATGCATAGCCTAAGCCATTTTCTCTTCTGACTTATAATTTTTTTTAGTACTAAAAGTACTAAAAACAGTACTAAAAAGTTCTGACAAATTATAAAACTTTCATTCACAATGACAGTTTTCTTTCCATGGGAATTTAGCATTCAAGATTCAAACATGCAAAATAACATTTATCTGTTTCTACCTAGACAGAAAGCACTAATTAACTCACTCCTACTTTTAAAAAATATTTATCATTCGACCTCAAATGTATGTTTTTGTGCTGAGAGAGACAATCGTAGTAACTAGACAAATCCCTGTGGGTACAGGAAAAGTCTTAGGTCACAAGTGAGCATTTTCAGCAGATACTACGGAAGTGTTTTTTCTCATTGATTTGAGTTAAGTTGACAATATGTCTCTTTAATTTAAAAATATATATTGAACATTTGACACACTGACTAAATCCGCACTGATAGAAAAATAAAAACGGCCCCTTTTTCCTACTTGTTTGGTCTCCAGATTAAAATTCAGATTAACCTGGTCCTTCATTTGTAAACTGGATCTAAGAAGCCTAACAAAGCTCTAGCACTACAATTTCTTGTGAGCTTCCAGCAACAGCATAAAGGGCTAGAGTAGAAGATTCAGAAAAATAATTTGTTTGCCCAGATTCCACAAAAGCGGTGAAATGACCCAATACCACACTTTGAGTACCCAGACCATGGAAGCTAGTTTTCATATTGTGGTGTCTCATTATTTGTAGAACTTACAGAAGAGACCTGACTACTATTTGAGCTTCAAGGTTCATAATACATTGTGCTCAATTGTTCAGAATATTATTAGGACTGTAGGCAAAAAAATACAGAAATTAGAGTCTGGAAAGATATAAAATTTTAAAGAGGAATATGCCAGAACCTGGTATTATTTAATTCTTAATTCAGCATTCACTTTCAGTACAACTAAACCGTAGGACCTGCATAATCCACCTTTCTCACTATGCTTGTTGAAAATGAGCCTCCCTGTCTGGGAAAATCTCTCATCGTCTTGCTCTCTTGAGACTTCCACAGATGTTGGAACATGTGAACGTTAATCTGAGATTTGTCTTTCTGTTCTTCTTTTCTTCACCTTGACATTTCAGCACAACACACAAGATCATCGTGCTAACTCAGAATTCCAACTAAACGTCATTCACTTCAAGTCAAAACAAGAATTGTGAATTACTACCTGACGCCAGTAGACAGAAAACAGAAGGAAGACAGTTCATGAATGTTTCTTTTAAAAACTAGAAAGAGTAACATTTTGGCAACAGGGAAAACAGGGAAGGGCAACACAATAAAGTTCAGCTATGCTAAAAACAATTAAAAAAAAATTTTCAATTACAACATTTCCCCATTATTTGTGGGGTTCTCCAGGGATTACCCCTCCAGGGATCATCCCTGGAGTGCTTATTTTGTGTAATCTAGCTGCTCCCACTAGATTGTATTGTCTCCAGGTGTTTGTGTTTTGATTGTGTATGTAATTTTGACTGTTTTTTTAGTTTTCCCTGGTCGTGCTTTTTTAAGTTATTCCTTTATGCCATTTGACCTTAGGCATTTGTTTATATTTTAGTCCTTACTTTTGTGGATTATTTGGTGGATTTTGTTTGTGGTTCATTCTATGTACATTCTGTTATATTTTCTCCAAGTGTTTCACTTGAGCTTTGTTCATTGCACAAGCTCTTCTATTTCTTTGGTCTCAGCTGTCTTCTCCCTCTCTTTTCTCAAAACCTCCCTTTGTGTTTAAACTTTGTGGTTTCATTACTAGTCTTTTCTGCTAACTTTATGTCTCCTTTAGCTTCATTGCTCTGCTGGATTTTCAGTTGTTGTCGCTCCTCCTCATGGTTTGTTTCCCTGCTCAGATCTTGGTGTTTTTTATGTTTTACTTATTTCATCAAAACTTTTGTCACCACCACGCTCTGCTCTTCAGTCCTCCTTTGACCCTGATCATGACAATGTTAAAATTAACTCATATGCTGATGACATGCAGCTCAACATCTTTGTCAAACTTACTACTTAACTTCCTAATTTCTTCATCTGATCATAGTAAATGGTGCTTGCACAAGCTGTTGCTCTTATCATATTTAGAGTTAGACTCTTTGTTTAGAAATAATGCAAATAATTGTTCTGCTTATATTCACCCATGCACCATCCACTCCTTTTGTAAAGCTGTTGCTCTTGTTTTCCCTAATATTGAATATTGCTTGCTTCTCTCTGATCGGCCACATAAATCTGTCTGCTGTTATCAGAAGCCCAAATATATATTTTTTTTGCTGCAATCCTCAACCAACAGCACAACTCTCTCTTCCTATTAGCCATCACATCAAATTCAGAAATTCTCTAAACTTCAAAGCACTATATTCCTTCTGTTTCATACCTCTCTGAAATGCTTTAGTCTTATGCTCCACCTTGAATCTCCCAACATCATTCACTTCCAACTTCCTTCTGTGCATCATTTGAGGCTTTTCTCGAGTTTAAAATCTTTAATAAATCTCCTTTTTTGTTTCCTTCTTCCTCTTTTTTTGTTTTAATTGCAAGGTATCCCTGTGTGTAACAATTGGAACAAACAAATAGGAATATTATTGAATACAAGGCCACAACTAGATTGACTTTCAGTATGACGGAAACCATTTTGGCATGTAAAAATGTTTTTTGGCAAACATTTATATGGCTTTGTTCATCGCAAGCATGGCAAACATATGGCGCCTTTCTCACTTAGAGTACATCTACAATTGTGAGTAAGAGTTGCACCCAAGAAATCTTAGATAATAAAGAGGAGGTCAAAAAACCTCCAGCATTGAATGACTCAATCCCCGAATGCAACATTATGTTTCTATCCAACCACGGAACAAATAGGGCACTATGTTCGGCAGCTTTCCCCTCTGCCGGTCTGCCTCATGGTGTTGAGACTCTCAGGAAGCAGGGCGGCATGTGAGAAGATCTGGATTGTGTAGGAGGTGCTGGGCTGATTGCAGCACTGCGAAGGAGAAAACACGGTCACTATTCCAAGATTCGAAAGATTACATCTTCTCCTGACTGTGAACTTCTGGGAGAAGCTGTTTCACAACAACGTGTTGTGTTGGTGAAAAAATGTTTATTCACTCTCAAATGCTTATTAATCCATGGTTGAGACTACATGTACTCAGAAAGGCTTTTCATTTATTTTATTTTTTAAGTAAAGTTTCTGTCTTGCTTAGTATGTGAAATGCAACATATATATCTATTCTTGTACAGTGCTGTAAAAAAGTATTTTTCCCTTCACATATTTATGTCTCTTTTTTTGTCATACCAATTTTTTTAAATTATCAAATAAATTTTGATCTAAAAAAAAATCCTGAGTAAAAATGATGTGCAGTTTTCAAATGAAGATTTTGATTATTAGGGGGAAACAAACAATCCTGGACTGATGTAAAAGAAAATCAGCCCCAAAATCTTATATCTATCCATCCATCCACCCATTTTCTACCATGTCTGTCCCTTGTGGGGTAGCGAGGGGTGCTGGTGAGATGCTGTCCATGGGTGAGATGCGGGGTTCACCCTGGACAGGTCGCCCGGCTATTGCAGATCTTATAGCTAGTTCGGGCCATTTTTGGCAGTCAAAACTGCCATCAAACATTGCAATAACTGACTTTTTACATCACTGTGGAGGAGCTTTGCTCCTTTCTTCTTTACATATTGTTTCAACTCAGCTATACTTGAGTTTTTTTCAAGAATGAACTACCTGTTTAAAGTCATCGTCATTAGATTTATCCCTGGATTTTGACTATACCGTTCCAGAATCTTCATTTTGCTTTTCTTTTAATCATTCAAAGGTCGACCTGCCTGCCTACCATAGATCAATGTCTTGGCACATATCTAAGTCCCCTTGAGCTGAAGGTATATAATCGCCTTCAGGATTTACTGGTTGGGCAGAAGTCATGGTTCCATCATACAGTAGGTCGCCCAGGTCCTGCAGCGGGAAACCAGCCCAACCATCATACTATCATGAACTCGTCTAAAGGTTGGTATCATGTTGCTCTTTTAGAAATGCTTAATAACTTAATTTTGTTGCCAAATGGCGTGAAGTCTGTATGTGTTTTTCAAGTGCATGTGACTGGTTGCATGGGACAAAAGGCATAATGCCGTAATTTGTCATTGGTATGACCCGCAAAGCGCTATAAAAGTTCAGTCCATTTTGGGCCAGTCTCGTTCTTTTTGAATCATGAACATTGACTATAACTGAGGCAAAAGAGGGCTGCTTTGTTTTTGGCTTGTCTTGTAACCTCCTGAAATAGTCACAATGTGCTCCTGGAGTAGTTTTGGTGGGCCTAGCAAGAATCACCACTTTCTCACAGTGGTTGACTAGAATACCAGAGCCTTGGAAATAGCTTTGTAGGACCTTTTGTAGGTTGTTAGAAGACAATGACCTTTATTTGCTCTTGAATCTCTTTAGAATAAGCCTCGGTCTTTTTTTTAAGCATATAACGTGGCTATGTACCTTTAAGTGTGACAAAAGGATCAAAAAACAAAACACATTAGTAGTGGTGCACATACTTTTTTCACAGCACTTTATACATTCGTACTCTTGTATGTTATCTTTGTTTTTATTTTATGTAAATTGGTCTGTTCTATTTACACTTTACTGGTTATTGACTGAATTCCCCACTGAGTGACTGATAAAGAATTGTGTGGCCATATTTAAAAAAAAAAAAAAATCCAGTTCTCTATACCTTGCTTGCTTATACCAAACATGTCCTGAATTTTTTTTCTTTTTTTTTCTTTTACTATTACTTACATTTCTAATACAACAGGATTTTTAAATCAATTTAGCAATCTATTCCAGTTCAGTTAAATTACATCTACAGCATTGTGTCAACTAAAACTCACCCTACATTGATGCTGCATTGATCCTGCTTCTGTGCATCTCTGAGGCTCTTCATATAAAGCTCTTTAAAACGCAAAGCTTTGTATCCGTGTCCACAGGTCAGTGTTATAGTGGCAGTAGTAATAAATCATCTGCATGGCTCAACCCTGTGGACCCCCACCACATTTCATTCTGGTCAAATAATCTTCAGCTTTTTCTGAGGGTAAAAAAAAAAACATAAAAATAAAAACACACAAGTAGGGGATTGCTGGGTTCCCATTGTTGACAGTTTAGGTGTTATTTTTGGAAATGACTGAATCCTCATGTTTTGGGCTTTCTAAATGCATCCTTAGAGCTTCTTATCACTTTCCTCCCCAGAGCTTGGCCATGTGAGTCTCGGAGCAGGTCGGTGTGAGATTGGGGCACCCTTCCCATCAAATGGTTGTCAGGACAGGCTTATCATGGGAGCTGCAAGTGGGGGGGTGCCTGCTGACCTGTGGAGTGACACCCGGCATGGCTGCCTGACTCAGGCGGGGGAGTGGGCTGTGTCACCCACTGTGTCACCCCCAGCACCCTTCACCCCCAACACTTGCGCACAGAAAATGATTCTCCAACATGTGCCTATGGCCGCCATTCCCTCAAACAGAAGGATTTGGAAGCATGCACACAGGCCATCCACAATTATCTCACATCTTTTGAGTTT
Source organism: Fundulus heteroclitus (assembly GCF_011125445.2). Classification (NCBI taxonomy): domain Eukaryota; kingdom Metazoa; phylum Chordata; class Actinopteri; order Cyprinodontiformes; family Fundulidae; genus Fundulus; species Fundulus heteroclitus. The sequence goes on from NC_046362.1 coordinate 10,610,383, forward strand.
CAGATGTCAGGCAGTGGTTGGAAAAGAAAAGGACTATGATGTGAAGTGGTAGCATGAAAGCAGGCAGACAAGGTAAAAATGTGCTTCTAATGAAAGCTTGTACCACAGGAATTTAGGACTATGTCACTTATTTTTTATTGAATATAGATGATGCAGGTAGCTCTTGCCCTGACACCATCTTTTCTTCAAAATGTCACCAGTGATGCTGCAGCTGATCTGATACTTATGACAGGGGGTTTGGGTGGATGGGTGGAGGGTGCGGCTGGACGTCTAGCACACTGCATGTTACAGATAAGAGAAATCATACTGTCAGGTTATCTCACGGTTAATCAGCAGTGAAAAGACTTTATTTGATCGCCATTTAACAACATCTCTAAAAAAAAAAAATACTACAGGACACACGCTGGCCTTTTGCTGCTTTTAACGAGGTCGGTTAAATCTCCCATTTATTTTGACATTTATCTTCAATTTAATATTTATAGAGTAGATGCCAACAAAAATTAACGGGACATATTTGTCAAATTTCATGCAATAAAGTTCATCTTAATTAATCTAACTAAATCCTCTTACAGCCCATAACAATACAACATAGGTTTCGATTAAATCCAATGTTACACAGTTCCGGTCAGGACTTTGTAAACATTCATCATCTGCATGAATGTCATATTAATTTAGAGCTTTTACTTGGTTTTGATGAAAACATTGAACCTTAATGAGTTTTATAACCAGAATACATACATACGAATATATACAGTGTGTATGTGTATTATATAGAAATACATGTATATAATATATCCACACACCCCATAAAAGGGATATTCCACTACTTGTCTGGGCAGATTTAGCAGGGTTCATTTAAATGAGTTTCCTCCATTCCTCTAACAGACTCTACTTTTAAGGGTACTCCATAACCTTTCCAGAGAGACAAGGTCAAAGCCACTTAATGTTTGCCTGCGTGATCAATTATAAAGCCTGTGTTGATGTGTGTTTGGAATCCTGTTGGAACCTCCAATTGTGTCAAAGTTTCAGCAATCGGACATAAAGTGCAACTCTTAGAAGAATGCAAATTGGTCCAAACCACAAGGGTCCAAGCCAATCATAATTTGGAGGCTCCTGGAAAACCAGGATAACATTCCAAGGTGAAAAGAGTTTGGCATTGCCATGAAATCAGAAGATGCCGACCAAGAAAGAAGTGCCTGCTCCAAAACCAACATCTCAAGCAAGACGTCTTTTCCGTGTGGTCAGCTGAAAAAAAAAAATCCAAGTACCATTTGCAATAAAGTCAGATGGAAGATAAAAATGTTGCAACTTTGCTATATCGACAGCTTGGAGAATCAAGGTAATGGTTTCTACCTTAAAAACACAGCATTAGCTACAAAGCGCATGCTAGGTGTCTGTTTTACTGCCAAATAAGTGGAATAAGGAAGACCACCTTCAAGTTTATTAACTTTACCTCAAATCAACAACTAGACAGCTAAAATGTTAGAACATTTAGGTGTACCCACAGAATAACCAGCTTAAAGAGATTAGAACTGATTTCCTTTTTCCAGAGATATTTATAGAATTGAAATAATTGAAAATAATAACCACGTGCATGTGTAATTAACATGTTCCTTGCAAACACTTTTTACACTGAAACCAACATACAGAGGGACCATCCTGAATCAAGCATTATGAACAAGCTTTAGTAAAAACTTAGACCACATTGTGTCCATGCAGAACCAAGCTTGGGTTATAAATTCAGAGGTTTAGTGGGAAATACAAAGACATTGATTAGAAAATTAAATCTTGTTTTATTAATGTTTACATAGGGTCTGTCCATCAAAAGAAACGTTGTACTTCAACAATGATCAGCTCCTCTATTTTCAGGAGGACATTTTTTTTTTCAAGAGAATAAAGAGAAAAAGGATGAAAGACTGACAAAGGACCAGCTGTGACGAGATCAGCCTGACCAATTTCAGGTTACTCTCCTGTTCTCCACAACCTGAATCTCAGAGAATTCAGCTCATACATCCTGACATCTGACAGATCGAAGTGGTGATTAGATTTTTAGAAAAATAAATTACCTTCTCAATTGTAAGGGTTAACAAATAGCGATATGCTAGGTTTTCTTTTTTTTTGCATCATACCGCTCACCCACTCGTGTAATAAATGTTTTTCAATCATTTCATTTCAATCGTTAAACTTATTCTAACGTGAGTCTCTCGATTCGAGATTATAAAGGAGAGTCGTTTACTTGTTCTGTCAGTTTTCAGACCCTTGTGCATTCAGTCACTCTGGAGTGAATGCACCACAGTGAGTAACACGACTTAGCGTTAAGTCACTAACACAACTCCAGAGAATTTCAGAGCTGACAGTGGCATCCGTGCGAAGCCCAATTATTCTACATGAGTAAAAAAAGTATAGAGATTTAAGGTTGACTCTGTGTCCACACATCCACACATGCACGGATACAATAAAATATTTCACTGTGAACTGGTTTTAATATATATCAGATTTCTAAATTGCGAATTTAAGCAAAAAGAAACCAGAAATCTTTTTCTTCCTCTTAACGCCGCTTCATTATTTGACTTTTGCTTCCATCCTGCCACACAATACTCTCTAATTGGGAAGAGACAGGAAAATGCATTAATGTGAATAGCTAGAATTAATGAGGACTCTTCTGTCTGCTTAAACACAGATAATCAGCTAAGTGGCACCCTGGATGCAGATCTGGAACCCCCCCACCCCCCATCCCCGTGTGTACCCCACAGCTCTTTGTTTGTGTTGTTAAATGTAGAAGCTGTAAGGTCTGTTCACACTCTGCAGATGATCCACAAACACACACATAGCTTGACAGCATCATTTAGCAGTCCAAACTCTTGAGCACAAACAACTGCATAAATGCATACACATGTGTTGCATACAACACACACACACACACACACACACGCACACGCATAGATAATGGGGCATCGACGTAAACCAACCCTGTGCGCATGAACACATTTCTATACACACAGACACACAGCTATTTTCACAATCATGTTTGCACATATTTAACTGCACTGTGCAGAAAGGGGGGAAAAAGGCTCCTTTGAAATGCATAATTTCAGATTCTGAATTATCAAGTCATGGATGATAATAACAGTAATAATAGCGAGGGAGGAAAATCATGCCTCCTTTGTCCTTTTGCTTTCTCTCTCTCTCTCTGAGGCATTCAAACAGAGAAAAAGAGGAGGCAAGAATGCATTTTTCTTTTCCTCTTCCAAGCTGGAGTTTCATGTAGAGTCCTCTTCCGTTGGATTTCATTCATTAAGAGGACGTTTTGATCCAGTGAGGACTGGTATTGAGATACTCAGTCATGTAGTTCTGATGATTTATTTTTTTGATGCTCTCACAGTGTGATTCAAGTTGACAGCCTTTGATCTTGGTGAGAATTAGAGGAGAAAACTGCACGAAGAAGAAGATCGTTAATCGCAAAAGGCCCTACACTCTGATGTCATCTCCATGTATGTAAAACTGACCCAATTTGTTACACAACAAACATAAACCAGAACCAACCTCCTCCATGAGTTTAACCTTGCTCACTCAAAAAACAAATTCCCACTGTGCCACTGTCCCCTGTGAGGTTGTGCTGTTGAGACAGAAGATGAGTATCTTTAACCAAACATTGGGACAAACTTTGATTGAGATTGAGATTAGAAAAAGAAAATCAACCCCAAAATCTTATATCTATCCATCCATCCACCCATTTTCTAACATGTCTATCCCCTGTGGGGTAGCGAGGGGTACTGGTGCCTATCTCCAGCTGTCCATGGGTGAGAGGCGGGGTTCACCCTGGACAGGTCGCCTGGCTATCGCACATCTTATAGCTAGTTCGGGCCATTTTTGGCAGTCAAAACCGCCATCAAACATTGCAATAACTGACAGGAAGACTTTTTACATCACTGTGGAAAGAACGAGATCCCTGATACAAGCGGCTGAAATGAGTTTTCTCCGTAGTGTATCTGGGCTCTCTCTTAGAGATAGGGTGAGGAGCTCAGTCATCCGGGGAGGACTCAGAGTAGAGCCGCTGCTCCTCCACGTCGAGAGGAGCCAGGTGAGGTGGCTCGGGCATCTGGTCAGGATGCCTCCTGGACGCCTCCCTGGTGAGGTGTTCCAGGCACGTCCCACCAGGAGGAGGCCCAGGGGAAGACCCAGGACACGCTGGAGGGACTATGTCTCCCGGCTGGCCTGGGAACGCCTTGGGATTCCTCCTGAGGAGCTGGCCCAAGTGGCCGGGGAGAGGGACGTCTGGGCCTCCCTACTGAAGCTGCTACCCCCGCGACCCGACCCCGGATAAGCGGAAGAAGACGGACGGACGGACGGATGGATACACTGTGTTATGTGAGGTTTTATGAAGACTGGTGTGTGTCTTTCCTAATAAAGTCAAATCAGTTTAATTAAACACAGCTGGACTCCAATGAAGGAGTTGAACCATCTCAAGGAGGATCAGAAGAAATGGACAGCATGTGAGTTAAATGAGTGTGACAGCAAAGGGTCTGAAAACTTATAACCATGTGTTATGTCAGTTTTTCTTATGTTATATATTTACAAAATTTTCTACATGTCTGTTTTTTCTGTCAAGGTGGGGTGCTGAGAGTACATTAATGAGAAATAAAATTGACATTTTTATTTTAGTAAATGGCTGCAATGAATGAAAGAGGGAATGATACTTTCTGTACCCACTGTGCATCAGCTTTTTGGGGTTGAAAATGTATACCAGCTGCTAAAACCCACATCATAACTCCTTTTACCTGGATCTGTGTGGATTTGATTAGGAAAATAATCCAATTTGTTTTTTGCTTGATGTTTTATCTGCTATTTTTTTTAATGCATCAGCTGCTCATTTGTTGTTGTTTTTCTGCTTTTAGATTGGAGTCACGCCGACATGCCACAAAAAAATCAACAAAAAACAGTTAACAGTTATCTGACACCTGACAGTGATTTATAGAGTAATTTATTCTCTGAAAAGTAGCTTTGGTTTCCTTAAGAAAATTGTGTTGTGGTTTGTTTGTGTGGCTTTGTCAAGGCTAAAAGAAGCATATAAAGATTGGAACACATACGGGAGAATAAAACTGATCCTTAAGAGCCACGTTTGTGGGTTGGAGAGCAGTAAGAAGACAACAAGAGGGTCTGGAGGCTTGATATGAGGCTGAAAAGGGCAGCCTGGTTCTTATTGAGATAAGAAACACATGGAAAAGGGAAAGGTCAGTTCATCAGCTCCCTCTGAAATCCCTTCTGCTCCTGCATAGAGAGATTTAGCAGTCAGCGATAAAACCCGTCGACTTTATGGCACCTTGTGGCACGTGGCTTTGTCTGCACCCAAGGAGTATGGCTCATATTTGTGCCAAACCAAATAACAGCACAGAACGCGCAGAAGAAGAAGTGAGGGAAATGATAGGGACACTGGTGACTTAAAGTCTGAGTATGGCCTGAAAATGATTAGTGGCTCTACATCTGTCTATCTTCTTGGACCTTTGCATTGTTTTGAAATTGGAAAAGTGGTGCTCAAATTATATCTCAAGCTATTCTTTGGAGGGTCGACAGGAGATCAATCAAAGAGCCCCTTTCTTCTCCCTTCCCCCTTCTCTTTCTTTACTCCTATCCATTTTAATAGCAAAGAACATGGGGCAAGAAAATGGATGAGAGCGTGTGCAACTAACCGTCTGGAGATATTGCTGAATATGTTGTATGGACATGCGCCCCGCATGAGTGCAAGGTTCAATGGCCTCAGTGTACCATCAAAGTCATGACAGGAAAATAGCATACCAACTACTCAGAGAGCAGATAAGTGCTATGCTCACTGGGTCATACAAATAACTAAAAGGCATGTTCTGACAAATAGAATTTAATTTATCAAATTTTCAGATTGATTGGCCCTGACCTATGACAGGTCAAGTCAAGGAAAACTAAAGACTTTGATATTTTTCCTGTCAGTGAATGCTCATGATGGTCGGTACATAGGACAAACACAGCAGTATCCAAAAAGACATCAGAGAACAGGAGGCTATTTTGTGCCGTTATGGTTGCACAGACAACAAGTGAAGATTTAAAAGTTGCCAGATATATGACCAGAAATAATACATGTGAAGTTGTTTTTTTTCTGTGTGGTCCTGTTCCTTACTTTGGTTCACTGGATAGCCATACCAGCCCTGAGCCATGCAACTGCAATCTGCACAACCAGCTTGTGAAGGTTTTAGCCTATTTTCATGTTTATGGTTTGCAATACTGTGTTCACATCTGTGTATACCTTTTAGCTGATCTAACAAATCTTTTTTTTTTTTTTTGGGAACAATCTTGGTATTTTATTACCCTTTAAAATGAAGTGAACAGTGAAATTGATCATATTGATTACTGCAACCCCTTGACTCTCTGTGTCCTGTGACCAGTTAGCCCCTGGTGTAAAAGGGAAAGCTGTATTGAGTGACACTAGTCATTGCATTTTAAGACATTCCAAGCAAGGTGGTAAAATTATGAAAAAAAGAGAACAACTTCTTTATGGCAACTTTTATCTAAACACAATAAACTGGGGCTGCATTAAAAAAAAGTTACTTGCTGTCTTATCAAAAAGTCATATCATAAGAGACAGTAAACATGCCAGCATCAGCATTCAGCAAACCACCCAACATGACGGCACTATAAAGTGAAACAAGACATTAATCTTATATTGAATATTGCTCTATCTGCAGAGACAGACACATATATTTAGAAACAAATAGTAAAGCTATGTATGTTTTAGGTGAACTGTTTTCAGAATATTACAGTGGCTTGCTTAAATCATTACCATTGCCTGAGCACCATATTGAGAGTGGGCTCCCTAAACCTGGGAGAAAATATCTGTAAAGAAACAATGATAGGAGAAACCGCAGCATTTTAAACATCAGTTGCAAGTAAGTATAAAACTGATTAAATGTTTTTATGTTTTTTACCTGCCTTTCAAGGCTACTGAAGTATTTAGTACATATGCTGATATCAACTTTAATGAAGTTTCAAACTGTACTGCACTGGAATTCAGTAACGGCAATGAAAAAACATTTTGATTGTTATCACACTGAAGGCTGAGACACACCAAACCATCTGATCCGTCCAATCCGACGGACACATCCATGCAGATTATTTTCCTCTCCCACCGGCTGCATAGAGGGTTCCTCTACAGACCACCATATTCGCGGGATTGAGTATTCACGCGAGAGTACGTACCGCAGATTCCACCAGCATAATCAAGCCGGGCAATAAACATGAAGCTGCAGTTGCTGCTCAAACAAGCTCAAAGAAGATTGCTGTGTCCCTTTCTTATCTGTTTGCTGTAGTTCTGAGCTCTCACCATGGGTAAGTACACAGTTTGTTAAAATGTTTTATTGATTATTTATTGAGCTGTGTGTATTCCCGGACAAACCCACATGGGGGAAATTGTGTAACGTTTACCTTGCGGTCCGGAAATTATATTTAGTATTTTCCCCAAAGTGGATGTGTTTTACTTTGCCAAAGTGACTCTCTTCCTGTCTGACTCATGGATTTCCCATCAAATTGCTGTGTAGCTCCAACCAAGACGGAGCAGGGGTCTACCACGGTCGGAGCTTCACAGTGCAGCCGCAGAAAACCTCAAGCCGGTTTGTCCATCCACATTAACTTCAATCAGATGTAATTGCTATGACGCAATTTTCCGTCAGATTGGACGGACTGGATGGTGTAAGGGTTTTGGGCTTCAGTCTAATAAGGTAGTTTCTCTACTGTAAAGTCTTTTTTCGAGCTTTCAGCTTTAACAGTACTATTAAGGAATCCTCTCACACTTTGCAGCTCTATGTTGTTTCAAAAAAATTATTCACTTTACTTTGACAGAAGACTCAAATGTAATCCCTGCTGGAGCCTCTCTGTATGCGGTGATCCAAGCTTCTTGCGTTGGCTTGCCAAGCTTTTTTTCTCAGTAAGCCTGGCTGTTCTGATAGTTCTTCTACCCTTTCATTGAGTGGTCATCCATTACACACATGGTTGGTGGTGTTGCAGAAGCAACAGCAGCAAGTCAACTGTGTCCTTCTTAGAACGTCTCTGGTCCACAGGTTTCACATCTGCTGCTAGAGCACAAAACACAGCCCCCTCCCCGATACAGGGACAAGCTCTGGGGAATTGCCTTTCACTTCAGGGAAGAAAAAAAAAAAAAAAACAGGATCTGCTTTATTTCATGTCCACCTGCCCAGTTCTGCCAACCCTGTCACACGACTCAACATGGCGTCAATTTACTCTGACACTAAATTACAATTCAGCTGGCTCTGAGAACTGTCACAGCTGGAGATGCTTCAACCCTGTTTTTTGGATTTATATTAAAATATTCACCAAGAATAAGTTTTGGTTTCCTGGAGAGAGATTTGTGCATGGAGTGTGACTCTCTCTCTCTCTCTCTGTGTTGGTCCCTCATTCTCATTCATATGCATCACCAAGTTATCAGGGACCGCTGTGCCTCATTGAGCCGAGAAGCTGCTTTCCATTTATTTCTCAAATGCAGTGGAAAGTGATTCTTCTTGTGCCTAATAAAACTTACTAAACTGGTCCTGGTGCTTTTACAAACTTCTACTACAGTAAAAAGAAAAGATTCGGGAGAAAAGCGTAAAACAAGATAATGAAATATAGCTTGTCTGTTCTCTGAACAGTGAGGGGAGGAAATTCATTACCCAGCAGCATAAAGTGCTGCTGGCTGCTAATGTGTGGCACAGTGGTTACCTAAATGTTGGTTTTGACAGTCAGTCCGCTCCCCTGTGACCTTTATTTCCACTGGAAAACTGTGGCAAAAGATAATGCATACTATTAATGCACTTGCATTTTATAAAAAATCTTACTCTGACTCTGATCTATGCTAAACTGCCACTCCTCAACATCTGCCATCCTGCTAATTAGGCTCCAAAGAGCCACACATCACTGGGTTTAGTGGTGCACACACAATGTGTACACAAAATGTGTATCACTCACAAGGGGAAACTCATGAACACATAAGTTGCAAAGTCCGATTAGATCACGCAGAAAAGTGCCTGTGGTATTCTTTGTGTCCTGAGCCACAGAAACTGCATATGTATGGTTGCCCAGAGCAGGAGAGCGCTGTAAGAACATATCTCCCTCAGGTCATATCTCCTTCAAGAGACAATACACAAATATTTTTTGGGAAAACAACAAATACATATCTTATTTTTATCACAAAAGGTCAGATTTGACAAATCACAAACTGTCCTTTAAAGACTCTGTAAAGAGTGTAGAATAATCCATTTCAGGTTTCTCTACATTTTTGATTTTATGATTATCTAATTCTAATGGGATCCTAATGGCAAATAATAATAATAATGTTAATATATTATAAACAGAATAAAATGTTTTATTAATCTCAAGTATTGATGTTTGATTGACTGAATGCTTTATTTTAAACATACACATTCAATTTATTCAGACCTATATACAGGTATATACCCATCACGGAGCTCAGAATTAAAATTACTTTTATGTTAAATCAACTGTTCACATTGAAATAAATCGAAATGCCATTAATTCATCTTTCCAAAAACACCACAATTTTTTTGTTACATGGCTTAGAATAAAAAAAGATTTACTTATAAATGACAAATACGATATTGTAATAAAAACACAATACAACAAAATGTAGTGAAATAAACCAGTTTGTTAAGTAAAGCGCAGTATAATGTACAGCATTTACCTTGGCAATCAGATAGCATGAAGATGCTGACAGAGATTAGCAATGAACTGAACAACTAAAGGACGATATACACCTATATCAAAGCAACATACGCTCGTCCTACGCTTAGCTTTTCATTTTATTCAGTCAATAAATGTACACTAGAAGCATAACGCTATGCGACGGCTAAATTAGATTGAAGTTTGCGTATACACTCCTCTTTGGTAAGGAATAAACGGGAAAACAACATCATGTGTCAACGTTCACTTCCGAAAGTATCCCAAAAGTCAAGTCTCAGTTCAGCCACAAGGTGTGTCACTGCCCAATTTTTACCAGTAGCACGATCCATTACATCCTTTTCGCATGCGTGAACAGAATAACTTCCGCTTCGCCATTAAATGTGCTTTATCATTTTAAACAGGACTGGAAAAAAAGTATTTCCATACTTTCCCACAACATGCTATAATTCCCTTCATAACAACTATCATTATTTTGTACGAAAAGTATATTGTAGTAAAAAATTGTTTATTAAACCTTTAGAGCTGTTATGTATGTTTGCTGTCAACACTCCCTCTGGTGGACCCATCAAAGATGAGAGAAGACCTTGTTGTTGTGGTGGCCACATGGTTTATTTCTTACAAAAACAAAACTGCAGGTGACAAAAGACTGCAAACGGATCCATTTTGTGATCAACACTGTTGGAGTGCACATTTAAGTAAAGAGAAAATCAAATATTCAAATGAATTTAAATTTTTGCTGTGTGACGTATTCATTGCGCATGCTCAGAGCATCTGTTCATCCTCCCTCTCAGAATGTCTCTGACATTAGTTAGGAAATCTGCATTAAAAAGCACCATTGCATGCTCAGTCGCAACTGCTTCCAATGAGTGAAATCAGAAAATTTCTTCTCCATTACCAACATATCCTGTATCTCTCTTGTAAAGACAACCACCTCCTGAATATAACCTATTTCTTGCAAAACCTCCGTGTGTTGCTGCACCTGTAGATGCTTTACTTGTAGCAGGGTTCACAACGGCACTTACTGCGCCCACTAGTGGTGGGGTGTCTGTATCTGCATTGTAAGCCAAGTTTTATTTCTCAATTCAGAGCAAAAAATCATCTGAGAGATGACTCCTATCTCGAAAAAGTCATAAGCTGGGGCACTCTTAAGTCACAGTACCACTGTATAGCCATAAATATTTGACATGTCTGGAAAGGAATTGGATGGAGCATAATTTTATTTAACCATGCCTCTTCTTCTCTAGTCATCAGTTGCATACACATTACAATAAGCGCCTGAGACACCTTTCTCAGGTGCTCACTGTAGTAGTATGGATCGAAAGACTAATTAAGAGATTTCATGTGTGGAGAAATTAGTCATATGCCTTGCTGAGATTGGATTCTGACATATTCTTTCACACAGGCTGTCTTGACTTAACAGTTTTCAGGTCCTTTTTATGGCCTTTGATCTCCAGTTCCTTTCATAGATTTTTAATTGGATACAGGTCAATCAATGGACTGGGCCATTCCACCAGTTTTACATTATTTCTCTTAAAACAATTAAAGAGTTTCCTTGGCAGTGTGTTTGGGAATACTGTCTTGCTCTGACTCTTCATCTTCTGAATCTTATCAAAGATTCCCAGTACAATTTTTTCTTCATCAGTTGCAGGAAGTCTGCCTGTAACATGTGCTGTGAGACAGACCACGCCATGATACTGTAACTTCACTTTTGTGTTTTGTGATAGCTTTTATGGGGTGATGTGCAAAAACAATTCTTCCTCCAAACATAGAATGCACAATAACATCCAAGGAGTCCAGGTTTGACATCATCTGACCACAATACAACACACTACATAACACAATTCTCCAGGTATTTCACCAGCTTGGCAAAATATGAAACTATAGACAAGGTTCAACATGTTTTACCTTCAGTAGTAGAAATTATCACTACCTATAATTTTCAAGGAGAAATTTTATATCAAGCCCCCGTTACTGCATGAAGAATTTAGCTTTTTTTATTAGTTGGATCCGATATTCTAATGCTAAATACTGTGTTTTTATTTGCTGAAGGTGGAAAACAATCCTAATTATCAGAATTAACAGTTTTAAAACAACATCAGTCTGTGGTAATCTACGGTATAATTTGTTTCCTTAAGAGCATTGAGTTACTGAAATAAATTAACTTTTCAATAATATTTCAATTTATTGAATATGACTGTATGTATATATATATATATATATATATATATATATATATATATATATATATATATGTTTTAAAATCTCCCACTCTAGTTTTTACAACTCAAAAATAGTTATGTATTAAACGGCTTTGTGTTTAAAGATGACAAAGAAGTCATTTCTCTCAAATTAAATTGATCAAACAGAAACTCAACAGCTGTCAAGCTTATAGAATAAACCCTAATATCCTAAGACCGTAATGAGACTAACTAAGATGAGAACGAATGGTGATAGCAACAGGACAGTTCTGCGTAAGACAGAATTTATTAGTTTAATTTAGTTCAACAAAAAGAATAGTGACTGCAAGGTCTCATGCCACAGAATCTACACCCCTAATTTTGAGACAAAGCAAAGAGAAAGTTTCTTATTGTCCTGGCCATAGATAAGAAAGAAACATCTGGAAGATTACCTGGAATCCAGCACAGAGCAGCTTGAATAAAGGTTGAAAGTAACGCTATCAGAAGACAAATTGAACAGACAGAGAAAAAGGTGCAGCGACGGAAAGATGGACATGTGGTAATCTGTCGTAGGCTACAGTGAGAGAAGGACTGTCACAAGATTTCTCTGTCGTCTTGTTCAGGCAAGAAAGCAGTGTCAATAAATTAAAAAAAAATGTCAGCTGGGAAAAGGTGAACACATTTTCATGCAGAACACCTGCAGCCTTAAGAATAGCGGGAATGCAGGGACGGAGAGCGGGAGCTGGCGAGCAATAAATCTCCGACAGCGTGTGGGGTCAGGCCGAGGAAGAGAGTGTCACAATAGTTTCTGGGTGTGAAAGGAAGACGAGGAGGGCGCCTGACATCGCCCCTCACAACGGATTCCTCCGCCTTACACCTAGCTGCCACGAGGCTGGTCAGTCAGGCTGTTGCTGCAGCACGCGACCTACAGCTCATTTGCATGCATGTGTTCCTGCAATTTGCAAATTCCCAATAAAGTGCTGCATGTGTGTGCGCGCGGGCACATGTGTGTGTCTGTCTGTATGTGTGTGTGTGTGTGTGTGTGTGTGTGTGTGTGTGTGTGTGTGTGTGTGTGTGTGTGTCACTATACCTGAAAAAAAGAAGTGACAATCCCAAAAAAGACACATAGTGAAGGCGAAAGCTAAGCACTCTGGACAGATGATTTGGAAAAGAAAGCAGCATAGATTGCCAGAGGTGTTAGCAGTGGGAACAGTTTCCAATTGTCAAAACACACATTTCCAGACCAAACAATGCAGTGACATACTTGCACAGCTGCAGAGAATGTACTGCTGCACAAGAAGCCTCTCCTCTGAGTCTATCTCTGTATCTTTCCCTCTATTCCACCCGCTGTTTTTTTTTTATGTTTTTTTTTTTTTTCTGAACTTGCTGTATTGTTGCCAAGAATGCACCGCTTGTTTTCCTGTCTCATAGGACATTCAATAGCATGTGCACAGATGTACAAGTGCAAGGCTGTAAGAGGAGCTGTTTTTTCACAAGATACACTGTGTTGCATCTCCTGTTTTAATCTCAATCTCTCCCCCGTGCTGATGGTATTTCACTCATTCCTTCTCCCTTTCTTAATTTCCCTTCCACTCTGCATGCTTAATGGCTTACTATTCCCATCTTCGTCTTTATCCTCCACACTCTATAACCTTCCTGCCTTGCCTCCCACAGTGGTGATCAAAAAGTAGGTGCTGATGTTGCAGCTCGTTCCTGAACAAGCTCAGTAAAATTGTGGGTGGACAGACGAGCTTGAGAGCTCTCGTCAAAGCCGACTGTGCCCGAGAGACCGGCCCTGCTATGCAAATACTGATTCGCTCCTCTGAACCATGAGCAAAAAAAAAAAGATTGAGACTATTTCTTAACAAGTGAAGCAAAAAGGACAGAAATCCTAAAAAGCTCCAAAGATGTAACTATTTTTAAGCTTTTTTTGCAATTGGAAAGGAGCAGCTGCCATTATTACTTACTCACTGCTACATATTTTACAGTTTGTTTTTTTTCAATCCCTAATGCAGGACAGAATCATCTTGACAGTGAGCATCAATGGAGTTTGCCAGCGTCTCAAGTTTCGCATAAGCTAAAAGCTACGGTCATCGGTTAACGCTAACCGGTTTACCTCCTCCCGCATCAACTCACCCTGTCACTTCACAAGGGTAAAGAGAGACGTTTCACGTCTAATTAATGCGCAGGATGGTTGTATAAAACGGCTAATGAGGCTGTGATCACAGCGGCGTGAAGGCAGTCACTACCAGGGGGAAAGGGAGGGGATGAGTGCGGCTCCACTTGCAAGAGACCCACAGTTTCACAGTTATTAGCCTGTCATAGAAAAGGGGTCTTGTGGAGACACTGGAGGTGATGACATGAATACTTGTTTAGCTACTTGCCATCGCTTCTGTCAGTGACATGATGCTCTCTGAATCCTTTTTTTTTTTGGACACTGATACAGGAAAAAAAAGAACTGGATTAGATCAGTTGTGCTTTGTTTATTTGTTTGTTTTTGTTGATTACCTTTTATCTCATGAACCCTAAATTTCCCTCTATATGTACAGTATGTCCCTTTTGAGAAAAAAAAAAAAACATCTGCAAAAGGAGAACTACCTAAAAATATGTAAATATCTTGCTTTTGAGAACCTAGCTCAATGACAAGCATTAATGTGCAAGTACAATGATATTTCTTTCTCTTTCAGACTTTTACGACTAGACTTGTTCAGGGTGCATTCTGACCAGCTGCTATCAAATGTAGCCCCCCATAAATGACCCCCAAAAAAAGGAACTGATCAATGAATGAGCGTTCATTATTTGCACCGATTTGGTAAAGTGTATTATAAAAACAGATAAGCAGACTACAGGCCAAGAGACAGAAGGATTTTGTGGTAGACCAGGTGGTCTTTGGGGGGGGACTTTGTGTTGTGGTCTGAGAACAATCATGCCATTTTTAATGTTAACAAAGGAGAAGAACGTGGATATTTGGATAAGAAGAAACATGATGAAGACCATTTCCATCATAGGAAAAAAAGTGGAGGTAGTGGAGGAGAATAAGTACCCCCATGTTCACTTGGACAATAGACTCGACTGGCAAAGCAGTGGTAAAGCTGCATACAAGAAGGGAAAGAGTAGACTCGACTGCTTCTTGTTGAGGAAATTAAGGTCCTTCAGTATTTGCAGTAAGGTATTTCAGATTCCCCACAAGTCCTTTGCAAAAAGAGCACTCTTGTCTTTAGTCATCTGTTAGTGTAGTAGCATCTATGCCACTGACTCAAAAAGCCTGGACAAGCGGATAAAAACGCAGCCTCTGCTCTGGGGTTTGGAGCCACTAGAGCCCATTGGGCAAAGACAATGAAAACCAAACTGAATACCCCTAATCCTCCTTTTTACAACAAAATATGTTTTGAGGAAGAGGCTTCTGCCGATCGACTGCAACATTAAAAGCTTTGTAAGAATCTCCCTGCCCCACATCCTGAAGGAACCTAGACAATGAGAGGTGTTTCAACAGCTGACTGGGATTTGAAAAGTCTTAATGAATTGGGCAGAACTGAATGAAAGGTTTTTTTTTTTTCCAAAGCTTTGAGATTTGCATGAATCACTCTTGCATTTAAACTGAGATAAAGACCGTTATCATCACCTAGGAAAAGCCTGCTGGGATACTTAGACAGAGCTGGACGACGTCTTTGAAAGAGACAAAATATGTTCATTCATCCTGAGCAGCACCCAGGTGACAGGATTCCATAAAAAAAGTTACTCTCTCAGCAAAGCTCATCTGGCAGGATGAATGGGCTGTACACTAGCTGCTCTCTAATCAACTACTCATTACTCAGAATGCATTCTGCTGTTGAGTAAGCAGTACCTTTCCGTATTCTACAACAATTTTGTTTTCGACATGAATCCCCTTGTCCCTACCTTTGCCTACATCTTTGAAGTGAACTACTTCAGGCAAAGCTCCAGGGTAGAACTGCTCTCGTCTTTGCATGCGAGAGAAATTACATAAATCAACACTCAGATTCGATGCCAGGGTCTGCCAACGCGAGCACTCACCTGTGCGATCTCATACAGCAGCTTGTAGTGTTCCTCTCGCTTCTGTAAAGTGCACAGATTGCAGCCCATTATAGTCGTTGTGGAAACGCCAGGCGCCTAAATCTCCCCGAGTAGTGGGTGGCACAAACACAGGGGGGTCACCATCCACGCTGGAGCGCTGCTTCTCATCAGTCACTCCTCAGCACGCATCTCTTCGTGGCATCCCATTCACAGACTCGCGCACTCAGAGCCAGGGGCAGCTCAGAGCGACGGAAAGCTCCAGCTGAGTCGGACGGGAGAGGGCTTCGGATGTGGCGAGCGTCACCGCGGCTTCAAGCGGACGGCACAAGTAGCAGCAGCCGTCTGCTCTCTCCCCCTGTTTTACCCTCACACTCAGACGATCACACACCAGAGTTGTGACTCCCGTTCACTGAGACACTCCCCCCCCCACCCCTCTTTTTCCCCTCTCAGTCTCGGCACACATGACCAAAACGATACCAGCTTTTAAATATTGAAGGGGACCACTCTAATATTCATTAGAAAGGTGGGCGCAGGGGAGGGATCTGGCAGAGAGGGAGGCGTGTGCAGGCGCGCTGCTTCATTAATATCAGGCACTGTGACACAATAAGCTCCTTTGTGTGGGTAGGTTGGGTGAAAAGAGCAGATACTACTGACTGCACTGAGGCAACAAGCTGTGGGCAGAAAGGTGTCTGGTCCTCCCTAAAGTTGTAATAAATGTGCAGATTTTTCTGCTTTTCTGTGTGATATTCTGATATCTTTTAATATTTAACTGGAACACTGTATTGGCTTTATAAGGGGATTTGTCCGGTGAGGAGAGTCAGAGAACAGCAGTTTGGAGATCTATCACATCGCCACCCTAGCAAAGGGTTTAAGAGCGCTCTATGGCAAGCCCAGTCTGCTTGTAACTCACTATAGTCGCAAATTAATGCTTGTGACAAAAGATATAAGCCAGCAAACTACAATTGTGGCAACTTTCAGGAAGGCAACGATGTCCTCTATCACACTCTATAAACTGCATAAATCCATCGACTGTCATAACAACTTAACATTGAAAAAAAAGTTAAAATACCGACAACTGCTGTAGCCTACATCTGATGAGAAAATGTCATTGACTGTGTTCTATATTTGTCCCTCAGCCATGAGCTGTTTCTTTCTGTGTTGCATGAATTACTGTGACGGTTTTAACACATTGTTGTTATGTATGTCTGTTTAAATCAGGTTGCTCTTGAAAGTGTCTGTTGCAATTACATTTTTCTGTATAAATAAAGGTGAAATAAAATAAAACAGGAACAACTTATTATAATTCTGGAATAAAAAGTGTTTCGAACAGAGGGGCTGTTTTGGTCTTCAAGGAGAATTAAACCCTCTTGGCCTATTTACGTTACCAATGTACTTTTATTAACCGTCACCATGTTTCCTGCGTACCTTTGGAGAAAGTAGGAACGCTCATTTCATGTTTTTGTGTTGCCAATAGCTAACCATGCATCAATTTCGAAATTTTTACTACGATATTTTTTTGTCAAGGTAAAAACTCTGGTATCAGTACTAGTCTCAATCTGTTGTTAGATCATCCACATGTGGTAATGTTTGTTTATTTATTTCAAACATATTAACTTTAACATTCATACACCATGACACATTTTCTCTCAATCTGTTTGAAAAGGAGGTAGGCAGAAGTAAACACTTTTATCACCCTACTCCCTTCCATTCATAGATATCTTACGTTACAAATTATATCGTAGAAAAAATAAAGATGAAAAAAGCAACAAAAAGTAAATGAAAGAAACAGGACACATTGTTTCTTTTACAAGTAGAGACATCCAAACACAATTTTTATCATACATATGTTTACACAAATAATACAACTTATTTAAATCAGAAAAGCAAAACAAAAGAAAACAAAGGACTAATTTTATATATACACATGTATATACATAAACTCACACATACTTTACATACATACACACATATTCAGGTATAGGTATACAAATATTTACACACACGCACATACTTTACATACATACACATATATCCTAGTTTTTGCCTTCATTATGTGTAATGTGAACCAGAGTGGCAATTTTTTCAGCGGTAACACGCGGTGACAATAAAAAATACTCTTGATTAAAAATGCTCTTGACTCTCTTGGGTCTCTATATTTTTTTAAGAGGATTTTTGATAGGATTTTAACATCTCGGTTTAAATTGCTCCTCTTCATCCTTATATGTATTTAGAATTTGCATTTTATATCTTCCTTTTGACTGGCTAACGTTTTTAGTTTGTTCTGGTTCTTCTGTTCCATAATTTAACCCCAGCTATGGAAGCACACATACTTTTTAAAGTTGTTCTGCTATGACGAGCCTCCATTTATTTCTGCAAACAGTTTCATTAAGTTATTAGAAAGTAAATTGAGGGGGATTGAGTGAAAGAATATCCCAAATACACTCTGGTCTTATTTCTGTTTTCTGAGGCCTCCCTCCTCTTCTCATAAACCTGTAAGACAGTTTGCTTCTTGCGACTCTGAGCCATTTTCAAAGTATACGGTGAGAGCAGCGGAGCTTCAATGAACAGAAGCTTACAGGATACATAAACATTAGAATTGCGCATGCACAGTCTGCAAGAGGAAACTAGCGAGGGACGTGCATGGACGTTGGCATTACGTGAGCGCATTACAATGCTTGGCATGTGGCACAACAAATAGATAAGGTGATCCCACGGAACTCGAAGCTGAAAGAAGGTCATCCACTATATCTTAGATATGGAAGACATATATCTCCAAAGTCAGCTTTTTGTGCAGTGCATTTTCATTAATCTGCAATGGAAAACAATGCAAAAGCCAGTTGTGACTAATTCATTTCATTCTTTGAAGACCTTTTTAGGTTTTCTTGCTCTAAAATATGAAAAGTGCTCTTGAAACACAAAAATACAAACAGTAAAAATAAATAAAGATTGCTTCTGTCTGACTGAACATTGTGATCATCCGAAATATAAAAAGCGTAGTTGCTTTTTGTTTTTTTTTGCGGACTGAGAACATTTGATAGATGTGAGTACTGCAGTGCACAACTCTCTACAAACAGCAGTGTGAATTGACAACTTGCAACAACAAATGAGAAATAATTTGTAGCACATTTATAACTCTTGCACCACAGGTGACATTGTTGATGTAGGGGAGGGAGCTTCTTCTAGTAAATTGGCAATCAGTAAACCCAGAGAATTGAAAGACAATGCATCTGCCACCACCATCCCTCAAACTGTGATAATTGCAAAACAATAGACCTTGGTTATTGTCTCCACTCTGGAACCCCCCTTCATGAGCAGGAAGTTGCACTAACGAGCAATAACTGTTAACAAATTGGCCTCCCAGCCAACAGCGGGCCTCACAGCTCATGGTACAGCTAGGAGGAGATGAGCGTTCATCAGCTGGCTACTGGGCATCCCAACCCAAGGGACTCTGTAATCCGATTTTCTGGCCTTTAATTTTACTCCAGTGCCTCGAGGAAAGCCAAACAGAAAGCTGCATCACCATTATTATTGATAATCCATCATAATCCTTCCTCTTCACAATCCAGACTGTCATCCCCTACCAGCCACTCCTCGCCCTAACAAAGTCGCAAGGAGTGGGTTTTCTGCAGTTGCCAGGCAATATCAAATCCATGAAGAGCTGTTCACTAAAGTGTTAATTTAACATCAAAGAGTCTTGTTTGGAAACCAGGGAGCTGAGGCATAATATAGCATTTGATGAACAGAGGTGCTGTTTGCCTGTGGTACAATGACCTGGGGAGAAAATGAGAGTCGTCTGACATTGCATATCAAGGAGTGAAGCCATGAATTGCTAGAGAGCAAGAACTAACGGTTAGCAGAGAGAGAAAATATTAAACCTCTTATAAAGGAAAAAAAAATCTTCCTGGTAAGAAATCCTAACCTGGCCAGCCAGATTAAAAATGTGTAGCACTCTATGCTGTGTACATTATCAATTTGGGACTGCTCCCATTGAATCTGTTTAGGGAAAGGCGGGACTTTCAGCAGCACCGTCCGAGGTGATTGGGCAAAGCGACACCAAGTGACCGCCTACCAAAGGTTGTTTTTAGTCAATCGTGGTATCAAATTAAGATGTAAGCAGCATGTATAATGAGAAACCGCAAGAGGGTAAGCTAGTTAAGCTATTTCTTCCTGTTCTTCTTTCAAAGATGAAATTGTGGATTCTTACCAAACAGATGTGATGGCAGCAGCATCGTGTCACAGCTGGTAGGTCCCGCCTTAAACCACAATACTGCAACGTGATTGGCCCGAACCGTTTATGGTTCGGACACAGATGGATTCGTGTTAGTTTGTGAATGCACAAATACCGTGAGAATTCATCTTGCAGGTAAGGTTAAAGAAATCAAAGTTTAAAGGCAGCGCCCTGAGGAAACCGCGTCCTTGGCAGCCGAAAGAATGCACCTAACGGCAGCGTTCTTTGGCAACGCATGGCCTCAGTCAACTGTCCCCTCGATGGACGGTTTGTACTGAAACTGTGATTTCGATTACAATGCAAATTGTAGTTGACAATAAAGATTGATTAATTGATTGATTGATTGATTAAGCAGGAAATCTGCGGGTGCAAGATGTGATGACCATTGTCTCAGATGTACACTGTGACCCCTAAAGGTAAAGATGCACATTGGTCAACAAAGCACCAAAGCTTTCACGTATAAAGCGAGACTGATACGGCCTCCCAGTGAGTCATGCAGATTAAGCAGGAGAAACAGGTCTGTTAAAAGCTCTTCAGAGATACTTCATCCCAATGGGAGGATAACTAAGACTGAGGAAAAGAGTTGCACCTTGTAGTTACATACACATATAAAGTTACTCACAAGGTGAAGCACAATGGGTGAAATTGTTTTTCTCCTTGTGTGTCCCTGGACACTTGATATTGATGATTTAAGCCAGCAATAAATAAAACATAATAAAATGTACTGGAACTACCGTGAATTAAGTCTGTATTTCATATCGATAGAAAGTAACCCTTTCTCCTTCTTGTGTCCTTTCAACTTCCAGCCTATAAATCTCTTCTCCTGTCCAGTTGTCATTAATCATCCAGTGTCCTTTAGCTGCTTGTGTTGAAATAGTCTAACTCTTTTGCTTCAAATAAAGAACCTGGATGTATTATCTTCAGATAAAGACTTTAATTTCATTTAGTGAAACCTTTTGTCCTAACGAATGCCTATAAAACTCTCAAACTGGCTCTTGCTTTGCCCGTCCTTTGTTCCACACACACGTCCATAGTCAAAAAATCTCAACTGATCAAGTTATTGCAAAGGCAACTTAAAGTAGAATACAAACAGCAATTATATTGATTACTAATCTGAGACCTGGTAGTAGAAACCAACAACTAGCAAATATGCTGGACTTTGTTCAATCATCTACTAGATGTGATTTAACAGTTCTTTAAATCACAAAATTCATTTGTCGTATTGTCATTTAGCATCAAACAGCTGTTAGCTTCCATCACTCTGAAAATGTATTTACATTTGGACAAGTGAACAATTAGATCAATCTGCTACTGGTAAGGGAACTATTAAGAGGAAAAAAAACTATTAAGAGAAAAAAACTACACAGAACTTCAAAAAAAATTAAATAACCCTTTAAAACTACTGAGCAAAATTTAAACAAAATTTTAAGGAGTATGTTGAAACAATGTGGAAAACTTAAAAATGGTGGATTTAGGTCAAAACAGCTCATGTCCTGCTGGGTTTAGGACATACTTTAGGAGTCTTTTTTGTTTGCACTCCTTTGTGTAATGTTTTTTTTAAGCATAATATAAAACTAGGCCAAGACGATTCAGTTCAGGGAGTGCTGCATGGTCAATAATTTCGACATGTACATTTTTTATTCTCTTTGATTACCAGCATTTTCACTGTGCTTGATATTCCTGCCAAATTCACTGACTCTTTGTGTATCCTATGTCCCTCCAAAAGGCAAGTAATTCATCAGGACAAGTTGGTTGATTGCTTGCATCTCAATAGGCCTTTGCAGCGCCTTTGGTGCTGGACTTAATAACTTTGCACAGCAGGGAAAGAACTAAGACGAGCATCACAAGTTAGTGGACACTTTTGTATATACATTATGTTAACCTTGAGTACAAGCAGGAAATCAAACTAATAAAGCTAGAGATTAAATTAAATAAGAGACCTTTGTGGCTGTGTTTATTTTTCTTTGGTGATGTCTGTCTGGGATATCAAATGATCCCAGTGTTTAAAATATAAACAGGTTTATTAGACCTGCTCCGACACAACTTGACACACCGGGTGGAAGGGAAATCTCTTCGCCCACAGCGCTGAAGAATAAAATCCAATTCAGTTGAACGAGCAGCCACGAGGATCTAAGAGGTAGGGGGGTTTGTTATTTGATATGTTGCTCAGATCTGATCTCATACTGCCACTATAAAGCAAACTCATCTCCCAGTTAGCAGTGCGACCTGATTTGGGAGTAATTAAATGGACGCCTTTTATGATTGAATCGCTGGGGCAGCCCGGCTCTCTCCTGACAGCTCTGTCAGAAATCGGTCCACCACGACTATACAGATGCACCGGTGGGCACTTCAAAGCCAGCAAAACCTGAGTGTGGGAAACCAACTAAAAGATCTTTCTCAATGGCGATAAATTATTAAAGAGGTGTGAATCTTTAATTCATGTGGGAACATGACTGGGACTAAAAATAGCCCAGTATAGATTACACTGCATGATCACACATGTAATGATAGCTTTAAGGGAATTAGTACAGTGACCAACCTATCTGCATCTTGTTGAGCTTAAAAACTCTGCATGTTTGTTGATGTGGGACAGACCACAAACTACTTCTCTGTACTGGGGAATTTAATGAAGGCTCAGGCTTTGTTTCACAAGGACCCCCTTTTTGAGCGCAAAACCCCTTTAAACTGGCAAGCGATGATGTTCTAATCGTGTCCACATGTATTCCTTATTTTTTTATTCTTACACCAGAGTTTAAACATTGTCTTCAGTTTTTATCCTTTCTTTACATCTTAACATTTTGAGTGTTGATATAAAATGTCTATTGTCCAAATTGGTAAAAAAAACAAAAACAAGGAACAAAAAAAAAAAAAAAAATATATGGTATCTCAATTTTTGTGGTACCTCCATTTTTTCACTCTGTTTAAATCAAATGAACGTAATGTTCTATTAGACAACATTTTTGGCCCACCGGATCATAAAAACATTGCTTTACATGAAAATTACTAAAATAATATTCAGAGCACAGCCTCCTATGTAAAATACAATTTCCATCATGTGTGCCACCATCGTCTGTGACATCGATCCAATTTCTCCAACATATCAGAAGTGCTTCATGTGTGAACCAAGCGTTGCAGGTAGTTGAAAAAGGGTATGTTACATCAGTTTAACACGTGTAGAAACGATGACCTTTCCAAGGTAGGAAAGGTGCAACTTGATGCATTAGGCAGCAGCAGCGGGGGGGGGGGGGGGGGGGGGGGGTGACGGGGAGCTCTGAGTGAGAGACAAGCACTCTCACTACTTTCTCTGCTGGATGCACCCGTCTGCTTTCATATGCATACAACCCCAGGCAGCAGACTGTGCAGCCAACACCAACAGCTGCCATGAAAACATTCACCAGCACCCCAAACTGTGACATAGAGACAACCCGTGAGGCAGCACAGCCTCAGGAAATCCTGTGCAGCTGCCTCTATACATTCGAGGGGAATTACGGGGTGATATGTTGGTGATTTAGCAGCAAGCTGCTAAGCTGTTCTAATATCGATGTATAAAAAGGTTGCAGGAAGATAGCGTCTAACAGTGATAGGCTTAGAGAGATCCACGCATGGAAACAATATAACTGTATTTAGCACCACCCATCTTTCCCTCGACTTGGACCAGTGTCCTATTCCTTGCTGCTGAAAAACACCTCCACGGCATAATACTGTCACCGCCATGTTTCACTGTGTGGATGGTGTTCTTGGGGTTGATGGGATGTGCGGGCCTGATCTTCCAAGATCCCAAATAAGGACAACTAAATTGCTTGGGTGGAAATTAAAATTGTGAGCAATTAATGGCTGCGTCGTGGCAGATTTACAAAGACTGCATCCACAGTCTCAGAGGGAGGGTCAGAGGGCCAGAATTAGTGTGAAATTCATCTCTAACAGGTGGTTTTACATCCACTAACTCCTCACAATGATTGCTTGAGGCAAATGGATAAGAGTTGCAGAATGGATATCGTCTGCTTAATTTAAATGAGTGAATAGTGGGTATTACTGGCAATTTGGAATCTGCTTTAAAAGAAATCTGTCCCATAATCTCTCTCCAGACACCCAGAATACACAAACCATTTTTAATGAAGGAACACATGGGCGCGCTGGTGGCCCCTTAGTCCTCGACGCGTTTGACCCGGGTTCGACTCTGACCTGTGGTCCTTTGCCACATGTCTCACACCCCTTCCTGTAAGCCTACTGTGTTAAAAAGCAAGCCACTAGAGCTGTGAAAAATCCCCCCAAAAAATATTAACAAGATAGATCTGTCCAGGGTGGACCATGCTTCTCACCCATTGACTGCTGGAGATAGGCACCTGCCCCCCACCACCCTATGTGGGTAGAGAAAAGACATGGATGGAATAATGCTGACAACAATTCTGAATATTATTTATAGTGCACCCTAAGTGTTTCAAAGGGGTACAAACAAAAGTTAAAAATCAAACAGATAAAAAAACAACAAAAGTTAATTTTGAAAGATTGCATATCAATTCTAAAACCAGAAAGGGCTGACAGTTGTCAGCTGTCGGCTCCTTCCCGGACTCATAGGGGGTCAGACTTACAGTGAAATTCATATCTAAACAGCTGGGTTTACATCCACTCACAACGGCTGTTTGAGGCAAAATATTACAAACTAAGGAAGCCCCAAAATAATTTAATTCTAAATAATTGTGCTTTGATCACTGGAGATAGGCACCAGCCTCCTGCAAAGCTGCACAGATAAGCAGGTATAGATAGTGGCTGGATAAGTTCCAGACCTTGTATTGGAAGAATGAGGGAGGGAGAAAAATCATTCTTGCCTCAAGTTATGGATACCCACTCCAGCCTCTCCCCATCCATTACGCTATTCTTAAATGACCATATGTCCATACGACCATGCGATAATGGGGATACCCACCTTAGCCGATGATTAATCATTCATTTTGGCAAGGCAAGGCACTAATACTACATGATGATGTTAAAAACAATAACTTTATGACAAGTTAAAATAACACTAAGTTGGATAAAAAGTGCACTCATTGCATTGTTTAAAAACAAAGACATAAAGGCAATGCCCATCTCATTTTGAGGCAAATAAAGCTTTTCTTAATTCATTCTGCTAGTTCTGCCAGTGCTGACACATTTTTTATGTCTCACTGGGCTGCTAGCAGCTATTCTGACCTCCTCCTCTCTCTGTCTCTCTCCTCATCACTGTCCTTCTCCCTCTGTGTTACTGCTTTGAGCGGTGGACAGGACAGCTTCTACACCTGACTGCCCTGCTCCAGTTGGCATTTGAGCCATCCATGGCAAGAATCCATCCATCCATCCATTCATTGTCTTCCGCTTATCCGGGGTCGGGTCGCGGGGGTAGCAGCTTCAGTAGGGAGGCCCAGACGTCCCTCTCCCCAGACACTTGGGCCAGCTCCTCCGGGGGAATCCCAAGGCGTTCCCAGGCCAGCCGGGAGACATAGTCCCTCCAGCGTGTCCTGGGTTTTCCTCTGGGCCTCCTCCCGGTGGGACGTGCCCGGAACACCTCTCCAGGGAGGCGTCCAGGAGGCATCCTGACCAGATGCCCGAGCCACCTCAACTGGCTCCTCTCGACGTGGAGGAGCAGCGGCTCTACTTTGAGTCCTCCCCGGATGACTGAGCTCCTCACCCTATCTCTAAGGGAGAGCCCAGACACACTACGGAGAAAACTCATTTCAGCCGCTTGTATCCGGATTCTTGTTCTTTCAGTCACGACCCAAAGTTCGTGACCATAGATGAGGGTAGGAACGTAGATCGACCGGTAAATCGAGAGCTTCGCCTTTTGGCTCAGCTCTCTCTTCACCACAGCGCCCGCTTCACAGCAGACGCCGCACCAATTCACCTGTCGATCTCCCGCTCCATCTTCCTCTCATTCGTGAACAAGACCCCAAGATACTTAAATTCCTCCACTTGGACAGTACATCCTCCCCAACCCTTTTCCGGCTCAAGACCATGGTCTCGGATTTGGAGGCACTGATTCTCATCCCGGCCGCTTCGCACTCGGCTGCGAACCGCTCTAGTGAGAGCTGTAGATCATGCCCTGATGAAGCCAAAAGGACCACGCCATCCGCAAAGACGCAATTCTAAGGCCACCAAAACGGATCCCCTCAACACCTTCGCTGCACCTAGAAATTCTGTCCATAAAAGTTATGAACAGAATCAATGACAAAGGGCAACCTTGGCAAAGTCGAACTCTCACTGGAAATGAGGCCGACTTACTGCCGGCAATGCGGACCAGACTCTGACACCGGTCATACAGAGACCTATGGCAAGAATTTATGGTGAAATTATTAGGAGTGAAAATTTTTACTTTACACTATCTATTCAAACACTTTGTTCAAAATTGGAGTCCACTTAACTGATCATAGCTGACAAAGATTCAGCTTATGCAACCAGAAGTTGCAACATACATATAGCCAGAGCACATAAAACACAGCACAACTAGGGTCAGGCATTACCCTGTAATTTAACCATAAAGCATACACTGTAATCATCAACACAAATTTAGTTACCTTCATACAGACAAACGTGCAGTTCCTCATCAGTCACTGTTCTCTTTTACATCTTTTACATTTTTGTAGAATCTTTTTAGGTTTAGGAAAATGAATAAGCTGTATTTGACGGGATAACCCGTGTCTTTTAGAGGTTTTTGCTGCAAAAACCTCTAAACTGTCTCCAATTCATGCAAAACCACCTCACCAGAACCCACAGAAACAAGCATATTCCTCCAGTTCATGCTTCTCTGAACTGGCTACCTATCAAGCATTGATTTTAAACCCTTATTGTTTGTTTTAAAAGATTTGAACAGTCTCGTCCCTGCGTATCGTTTTGTGCTCCTTACAGTCTTTCTAGGACTAAAAGATCCTCAAACAAACTGTTGCGTTCTCCTCCCAGAGCAAGGCTTACAGCAGAAGGTTAGAGGCCTTTTAGGGTTACTTCTCCTCTTTTTTGGAATTCCTCTTCCACTTGATATCAGAACGGTCTCCTACATGTCCTCAAAACAAATTTTTTGTAAACTTGGTTTTAATACATTGAGCAGACGTGTCTGTATGCCTTTAAGAGAGCTCCTAAAGTGGCACAATGTTATGAGTAGTGAGGAGGAATTTTAGTGAGCCAAAAAGCATCTTAAGCAGGTAAGATGGTGGAAACAGAGAGAGATTATTTGGCTGACCTACCACCGCAGTGGAGGAAATTAGCACATTAACTTTTTCAACAATCATAAAACTTTTAATATGTAGATAAGATAAACTTTATCATCCCCATAGTGGAAAATTAATTAGTTAGGCCCAACGGGTTAAAGGCGTGTTTCTAGTAATGTAATTGTATTAAGGATAAATAAATATTAGGGGAAAAAAAATTAATAATCTTTACAAAGTTTATATATAAAAGAGGTGAGAAAGTATTTTCTGTATTGCACAATGTAAGTAGCCTAAATGGTCATTTTGAAGTGCATGATGTCATCTCCTCACTTTCAATTGTTGCATGGAGCACTTCTCACTAGGGTGGTGCAAAACAGAGAAAAAGGTGCATTAATCTGAGGCAATATGCTTCAAAGTCTGTGACTTTGCGCAGTGATCCAGGGACCACTTTTATCCTATAAACAGTCCTTTATTCTCCTACCAGCGCTTTGAGCTGTACGCTGGGCAGCACTGCAGTCCAGTTCGGTATTTGACACATTTTTCTGTATTTGATGTTGGTTGTTTTGAAAAATACAACCACTTTATACAAGCAGGCAATCCCAGTAAAATGCTGACAGGAGAGTGCACATTAACATGAAACATGTAAAGTAGTAAAATGACTGCCGACTAAGAATAAATAAGCAAATCAAAATAATGATGAAGATGTAAATAAAGTGCATTCACACATTTTGATTGCGAGTGACAATCAATACATTTTGCTAAATTTTATCATTGTGTCACACATTTCTTAATCCAGTCCAATTGGTTAATTTCTCTCCTTTGATTACTAGGAGTGCATTTGTGTTGTTTTATTCTCTTGTACTATCAACCAATCACAGCTCTTAGAAGACATCTCCTCACTAAGATAAAGATTTCTGTCACTTCCTTATTCAGAGTCACAATCTGAACCACACCTAAGCTAAGACTCCTAGGTAGGAATATTTTTGGCAAAGACAGGAGTTCTCTGAGAGGACTCAGAATCTGTGTGAATACAGGCACAAGTCATTAGCAAGACTCTAGAACTTGACTGCATACTCAGGAGGTAATTCAGCCATTTAATTCAGGTGGGTTAGATGAGGGACACATCTAAAAGCTGCAGGACACTGGACCTGCAGGACCGCAATTGAGGACCACTGGTCTATAACATTAAAATTACAATGCATCACAAAGTGAAAAAAATCAAGAAGCACAAATAGTTTTCCAAGGTATTGCATGTAATAATAATCATGTTTTAATATTTCTATTTTTTTCATTACTTTGGAAAGGAGTCAGTTAGAATTTAACCGTTTTACATGTCACACCAGCTTAAGGTGGCAATTCTCATTGATGCCTGCAAACTTATACAGCAGGCATGTAATTGATTTCAGTCTGCCAGCCCTGCCGGCTGAGAACTTGTCAATAAACATTCAATGCACCTTTGGTGGTGGATGAGGGTTTTGTGCTCCTGAAGATAAAGCAGCAATCTATAGAGACAATCAGCTCAGAAAGCGAACAGGTTGGACTCCCTGCCATCTTGTTCTGCCCCAATCTATTCATGTCCTATGCTGATTCTCGCTTTAGGTGAAAAAATCTGCAACCGTTCTTTGTGTGCTTTGTCAAGGACCTTTAACAGGAGTCTCACCAACAGGTTATCCAATTTTAGGAGCACAATAGCTACGTCCTGATGTCTTTTCACAATGTCAAATTAAGTCATGGTCACTGAGAGAATAGCATCCAATCGAGTATACCAGAGATTTTAACATAATGAGGAAATAATTTTCAGAATGCATAAAGAATATTCCTATCAAACGTACTGTATTTTGTTTTGCAATCACTCCCAACCTACAAAATAACTCTGTTGGTAAAATGTTTCTCATTGTCCTATATGTTTCTCATTGTCAACCGGTGTGTCGCTTTACAATATATGTGGCTTAATTTCGGTTCATCCATGACAATTTTTTAGGAATTTTGCATTCAGCTATTTTTTAACCACTTTTAGTCCAGTTAGTTTGCTCGTCAACATAATTTTTTAACAGACACAAAAATAAGATGTTGGTTACCAGGGTGTGGTGATGAACTCAGACCTGATCCTTCAAAGACATCTAAAGACAATTACAAAGTAGGCTTTCTATCATCTGAAGAACATTTCCAGGATTAAAGGACTAATAACTCAGCAGGATATTTTTAGGCAAACACAGGTCTGCCTAAAAAGTGGATCAGACGGCTGCAGCAGATCCAAAACGCTGCTGCCTGCGTCCTCACTAAGACTAAGAAAGTAGAGAACATCACCCCATTTATAAAGTACTTACACTGGCTCCCTGCATCTCAGAGAATATACTTTAAATACTTCTGTTAATCTATAAATCACTGAATGGCTTAGAGCCTAAATACATCAGACTTGTATTCATAGCATCAACCATCCAGACTACTCAGGCCTTCTTGCTCAAGTCTACTTTGCATCCTCAGAACCAGAACCAAACACAGAGAAACAGTATTTACTTAAGCTCAATGTATCTGGAACAAACTCCCAGAAGATTGTAAAAAATTATTCTTAAAATCTATAGTTGGTAATCCTGTTCAGAAACACTGGTCCTTCCATCCTGAGAGAAGTCAATACGTTATGTATTCAGAAAAAGGAGGGGGAAAAATAGATCTCTGTGAGAGCTGCAGGCCTGTAAAAAGTCAGACCAATCCCTGCCGTTCAGTCTGTAGGGCAGGGACTGGTCCCGTCCACACCCCTTCTGTCCTTCGAGTTCCAAGGGAATCGCCTTATCTATTGGTTGTCTCACATGCCCATTACTGTGACGTGCACACGCAACGCCAATGTGCATGCACATTCCTTGCTATTTTCCGCTTGTTGGCTGCACATATGCACTTTTAGTGTTTGTGTATCCAGTTAGCTGCGGTGTCAGCCGTTGTTCTTTCCTCTCTAATTTTTTTTCTATGTTCAGCACTTTGAGTCAACTTGTTACTGAAATCTGCAAGACAAATAAACCTGCCTTGCTTAGTTCTTATGCCCCACTTATCTGGAACAAACTTCCAGAAGACTGTAAAAGTGCTGAAGCCCCGAGTTCCTTTAAATCAAGGTTAAAAACCTATTTTTTTTTATGATGTGCCTGGTGTCCCTACCCCGTTAACTGCTTTCTGCAGCTATGATCTCATAATCCTTAACAGTTTGGAGTTGCCTTTAAATTGTAGTGTTAAATTTAAACTGTTGTAGTTAAATGAAATTAAGTTTGTAATCCAACTTAACTTGACCTACTGTTACTATTCCACTGCAATATACTTTCCTCTGTAGGTTTTCTTTCCTTGCAGACAGCACTTTGATATGTCTTGTTACTGAAATGTGCTATACATAATAAACTTGCCTTGCTTGCTTGTCTTTTACAAATCATTTTATAATCTCAGAGAGCAAAACCTAGGGTTTACAAGGTGACTTTTTGTTCAAATGATTTACGTCTGTGAGCTAAAGTCTATTCATGCAAAAACGTATGTTGCTATCAAGAGGGGATTCTTTGGGATTTTGGTGGAGACTGTTACTGACTGAAAAAGATGTGTTAGCTGATTTTAATACTGGCAAGATGTTTAAATGAAGTCAAAAGAAAATAAAACTGAGAGGGGTGGTTCTGTTTATCATGAGAGACGCTACCACCTGTGATCAAGACAAAATGAAACTTTTAAACAGGTTGGATACACCTGAGCTTTCAGATAAATGAGTGATCCTGTTTGGCTTCAGCAGGTTATACAGCTATATCGACATTCTTGAAATTTTACCAGTTGTTCACAAAAACTATCAAATATAGTTATTTGCTATGTATGTGGATCATAGCTGGTTACAAAGCACATGTTAATGCACATGATAAATCAAAACAAAGTAATATATTTGACTCGTGGATGATTCAGAACAATATATAGATTCACAATATATATTAAGTTATATATATTATGTTAAGATAATATACTCCACTGAACGCTGGAGATAGGCACCAGCAACCCTGCGACCCCATGAGGGATTAAGCGGTTTGGAAAGTGGATGGATGGATGGAATATACTCCACTAACATAATATATATATTATGTTAGTGGAGTTTTAAAACACCTCCATGACACCTCTACCTGTTCAACTACTTTGGTACACGTGTTGTGAATGCTGTTGACTCCTAAAGTTGAAGATGAGAAATTGTCTGTGTTTAGTTCATATCTATAATAAAAAAACTGAATGCTGTTCTTATATCACATATCCTGTTGAGGAGTTAAAATCAGACAAAAAATAGATATTAGAAATCACTTCCAAAATTTGGATGCATGCATCTCTACTTATAGACTTGATTATTAATTATTCTACCATGTAGTAACAGCCATCTGAACTGACATGGAAAGTTCCTACAGCTCGACTCAGTGTTACAACTGTGTTGATTTCTTAGTTAGAATAATTTATGAAACAATCCATTGATGTGTTAAAGCAGCCAAAGTCGCTTACAAAGGGAGCTACCAGATAAGAAATGTACTAGAATGCCAATGAAAACGGCTAGTTATTTCTCCAGACACAGTACACAAATGTTCGTCTTAGGTGCTGTCCTCGGGGGTGGGGGGGGGGGGGGGGGGGGGGGGGGGGGTATTATGAAAATTATTCTTTCATCCATACAAAAACAGAACAAAAGCATTTTCTTGAAAACAAGGTCTAGGGGGGGAACAAATCTCATGTAAATAACCAATGGCAACTTTTTTTAAAGCGATAATGTCACAGCACAACAGTGCCAGCCTTAACTGCATGCGGTAGCACTTCACTTCCTCTCACTTATTCTGCTTTTATTTGTAACACACAGGCCTGGCTAAGTAACTGAAATGGCACCATGTTTAGAAGGAACATTATAGAGAACAATAAATAGGTCATGTTATTACATTTACAAAAAAAAGGAAAACACCAAAACACCATACAGTTGGATAACGTTGTGAAAATGACTTTAAAAGCATAAACATAATTTATGTTTGCTTTCCAGTAATGCAACAGCATTCCTCCACCTGTGCCCTTCCTGTAATCTATAATTTGTTTTGTGATGTGTGCTCATCATGCCTCACCAATACTTGAGCACTCCTGCTGCGAGCACAAGCACACCTCCGTTTCCTATACGCAATTCTTTTCTTTCCTTCATTTTTTTTCAGGGCATCCTATTTCTTGCTTTAAGAGGTGGGATAAAGTCATCAGTGTGTCTCAGGGATCAGCTCAAAACCTTCTCGTACACCGCGGCTTTCCAGGAACAGTGCGGACATGGATCCAGTGGTAATAACAGACCCGCAGATGGATAACATACTTATTTTTCGCCGCACAGATTAGTCGGGAATTATGATGATACCCAGGGGGCAGGAATCTTATTTTCTGTGCTTCTGATAAGAAAACAAGAGCAGACTGCAACCAAATGGGAGGAGAGGGAGAGTGAGATGTGTGTGATTTAGCATGCTGTGCAGCATGCTGGTGTGATGGCACGTCAGTTGAACGCTGCTGTATATGATAGTGTCTGATGGGTAATGGTTTAGAGTTAGCAGCAACAAATGGCATTTCTTGCAGCTTCCATTTGATATTAAAAAAACATATTTAATTATATGTCTGGTTAAATGAAACGTCTTTATATTCATATCACTCAACAATGTATTGTGTAGTTGTAAGAGTGAAACAGGGGAACATAAATAAAGGTATAATATCTGATTACTCTTACCCTCAAAAGTAAAATAAAAACACGATTGTAAGGATTTGCTACATTTCTAATGTAATCACCCTCTTCATGAGCAGACAATGCATTCCAAGACTCGGAAATGGCTTTTGCTTTATATAAACACTGGTCAAATGTTTGAGGTAAACATCAATGAATTTCATTTCGTTTTGTTTGCTAGAGGTAATGTGGTTCCTGTTTGAGAAGAGTTTGATCCAAAGGTTGGCTGTCATGCTCTTTGAGTTTTCATTTAGATCATTATGATTTGTGCTTAGGTCTTTTTTTTTTTTTTGTAGTGTTGCACTTACTTGTCCCTGATTCATTCTGAGTACTCTCGCATTCTGCTTCTCAGTAACTTAGTAATTCAGCACAGGTTTTCTAATGGTGTACAAAAAGACAATAAAAAGACAGGTGCTGTAGGTTTGTTAGGATTATTAAAAGGATTTCTTTTTGCTAAATACCAGAATATTGACACACATTTGTGGGAATCTCTTTATTACCTTCAAAAGAGGTTTGCACAACAGTACTTTGCATTTAAATTTGTGAAATCATTGACAATGATTGTCAGGGATCAGTTCCTCCGGCTTCACCACGGACAGTTCCGGATCATTCCACTCTGCTCAGTCCCACTCCAAGCCTGATTTGTTTCACCTGCTGCTCTAGTTATCCTGGACTCAATACACCTGCCAGCTCCCCTATATAAACTCCCTCAGTCTGTTTCCCACTGCTGGTCCGTCTTCAACCTTCAGATGCCCTCAGTCGATGTGTGTTCCTCGTCCGCCGTCTGCCTAGCATCTGCTCCCTCACCAGCTCAGCCGTCCAGCTCCAGCCATCTTCACACTTCAGCCCCAGCATGGTATAGTTTCCTGGTTTTTTCATCCACTGCTCAAACCCTGCAATAAAGACTCCTTAATTGTGGCTCTGTGTGTGGCTGAATTCGGGTTCAATCCACAAAACCCTGACAGTACGGACCAGCCAAATGAACCTGTCACCCACACAGAGCCCGGAGCCCACCTCTTTCCTGAGCTCCACAGCGGAGCTCTTCTGTATCCAGCTCCGAGAAAGCCTGGATGCCATCGCCGCAGCCAGCCCGCCTTGGAAACGGCTGAATGCCGTCAACCACGCACGGAACATTTTCAAGGACCAGATCCAGCTCCTCTCAACCCTCGGAATCTCTGGGCTGTTTGAGGAGTTGGAGTGGAACTATCAGGCTGCGCATTCCCAGCTCCTCAACGAGCCACCTCCACCCAGACCACAGCTCACCTGCCTGTCCACCGTTGCTCCTCCCGTCTCTGCTGTCTCCGCCGCTGCTGCAGCTCCAGTCTCTGCTGTCTCCGCCGCTGCTGCAGCTCCAGTCTCTGCTGTCTCCGCCGCTGCTGCAGCTCCAGTCTCTGCTGTCCCCGCCGCTGCTGTAACTTCCGCCGCTGCTGTCTTTGCTGCAGCTCCTGATGCCTCACCGTCAGCAGCAGTTTCTACATCGCCGCCCGGCTCCTCCCGGCGCAGACGCCGGACTGGGCGGCACAGAAAATCTCCTGAGGCCAAGCCTGACATCCCCGCTGAAGCCGCACCAACTGCAGCCGACGTCACCTCCCTTTCTCCGGTGAGTCGGCCGAGCGCAGATGCTGCCGCTCAGGATAGTCTGGCTAGAGCACCCCGCCTTCATGAAGATCAGCTGTGGGACTTTTTCTACGGGGACAGGGACGACCTTCTCCC
Organism: Fundulus heteroclitus; assembly: GCF_011125445.2. NCBI lineage: Eukaryota > Metazoa > Chordata > Actinopteri > Cyprinodontiformes > Fundulidae > Fundulus > Fundulus heteroclitus. Next base: position 10,645,147 of record NC_046362.1, read on the forward strand.
ATGTTGGTCCGCCCCTGATGAAACTCCCACAGCTTACGAGGCCGGGGTGCACACCGCCTCTCCAACCACCGCAGAGGTTCCCACCGCACACGCCACGGCCCAAGCCTGCGTGGGTGTGCGTGCATCCGCCGAAAGCTTCGCTCTGCCAGCCGCCGAAAGCTTCGCTCTGCCAGCCGCCGAAGCTCCGCTCTGCCAGCCGCCGAAAGCTCCGCTCTGCCAGCCGCCGAAAGCTCCGCTCTGCCAGCCGCCGAAAGCTCCGCTCTGCCAGCCGCCGAAAGCTCCGCTCTGCTGGCTATAGTTAAGGTTCCTGCTGCGCACACCACGGCCAAAGCCCGCGTGGGTGCGCACATCTTGCCGACGCCGGCCGACGAGAAAGAAGCCCCGCGGCCGACGAGAAAGAAGCCCCGCCGGCCGACGAGAAAAAAGCCCCGCCGGCCGACGAGAAAAAAGCCCCGCCGGCCGACGAGAAAAGAGCCTCGCCGGCCGACGAGAAAGAAGCCCCGCCGGCCGACGAGAAGAAAGCCCCGCCGGCCGACGAGAGAAAAGCGCCGCCAGCCTGTGAAGGTCCTGCTGAGCCGCCGCCAGCCTGTGAAGGTCCTGCTGAGCCGCCGCCAGCCTGTGAAGGTCCTGCTGAGCCGCCGCCAGCCTGTGAAGGTCCTGCTGAGCCGCCGCCAGCCTGTGAAGGTCCTGTGAGCCGCCGCCAGCCTGTGAAGGTCCTGCTGAGCCGCCGCCAGCCTGTGAAGGTCCTGCTGAGCCGCCGCCAGCCTGTGAAGGTCCTGCTGAGCCGCCGCCAGCCTGTGAAGGTCCTGCTGAGCCGCCGCCAGCCTGTGAAGGTCCTGCTGAGCCGCCGCCAGCCTGTGAAGGTCCTGCTGAGTCGCCGCCAGCCTCTGAAGGTCCTGCTGAGCCACCTCCAGCCGAAGTCCCGCAGTCCAGCGAGGGGGTCCAGGGGGACCCGCCTCCAGCCCACGCTTCCGAGTCCAGCGAGGGGGTCCAGGGGGACCCGCCTCCAGCCCACGCTTCCGAGTCCAGCGAGGGGGTCCAGGGGGGCCCGCCTCCAGCCCACGCTTCCGAGTCCAGCGAGGGGGTCCAGGGGGGCCCGCCTCCAGCCCACGCTTCCGAGTCCAGCGAGGGGGTCCAGGGGGGCCCGCCTCCAGCCCACGCTTCCGAGTCCTGCGAGGGGGTCCAGGGGGGCCCGCCTCCAGCCCACGCTTCCGAGTCCAGCGAGGGGGTCCAGGGGGGCCCGCCTCCAGCCCACGCTTCCGAGTCCAGCGAGGGGGTCCAGGGGGGCCCGCCTCCAGCCCACGCTTCCGAGTCCAGCGAGGGGGTCCAGGGGGACCCGCCTCCAGCCCACGCTTCCGAGTCCAGCGAGGGGGTCCAGGGGGACCCGCCTCCAGTCCACGCTTCCGAGTCCAGCGAGGGGGTCCAGGGGGACCCGCCTCTGGTCAAAGCTCCAAAGCCCCCAGGGGGTCGACCTGTTCCGCCGGCCGACGAAAGACCTGTTCCGCCGGCCGACGAAAGACCTGTTCCGCCGGCCGACGAAAGACCTGTTCCGCCGGCCGACGAAAGACCTGTTCCGCCGGCCGACGAAAGACCTGTACAACCGGCCGAAGAAAGCTCTGTCCCGCCGGCCTTCGCTGACGTCCCGCCGCCGCCGGCCTTCGCTGACGTCCCGCCGCCGCCGGCCTTCGCTGACGTCCCGCCGCCGCCGGCCTTCGCTGACGTCCCGCCGCCGCCGGCCTTCGCTGACGTCCCGCCGCCGCCGGCCTTCGCTGACGTCCCGCCGCCGCCGGCCTTCGCTGACGTCCCGCCGCCGCCGGCCTTCGCTGACGTCCCGCCGCCGCCGGCCTTCGCTGACGTCCCGCCGCCGCCGGCCTTCGCTGACGTCCCGCCGCCGCCGGCCTTCGCTGACGTCCCGCCGCCGCCGGCCTTCGCTGACGTCCCGCCGCCGCCGGCCTTCGCTGACGTCCCGCCGCCGCCGGCCTGTGCTGTTGTCCCGCCACAGTCCGAGGCCGCCGACGCTCTCAAGTCCCGGGAGGGGTTCCAGGGGGACCCGCCTCCCTTCCACGACGCTCCCGAGTTCTGCGAGGCGGTCCAGGGGGACCCGCCTCCAGTCATCGCTCCCCAGTCCTGCGAGGCGGTCCAGGGGGACCCGCCTCCAGTCATCGCTCCCCAGTCCTGCGAGGCGGTCCAGGGGGACCCGCCTCCAGTCATCGCTCCCCAGTCCTGCGAGGCGGTCCAGGGGGACCCGCCTCCAGTCATCGCTCCCCAGTCCTGCGAGGCGGTCCAGGGGGACCCGCCTCCAGTCATCGCTCCCCAGTCCTGCGAGGCGGTCCAGGGGGACCCGCCTCCAGTCATCGCTCCCCAGTCCTGCGAGGCGGTCCAGGGGGACCCGCCTCCAGTCATCGCTCCCCAGTCCGGCGAGGCGGTCCAGGGGGACCCGCCTCCAGTCATCGCTCCCCAGTCCGGCGAGGCGGTCCAGGGGGACCCGCCTCCAGTCATCGCTCCCCAGTCCGGCGAGGCGGTCCAGGGGGACCCGCCTCCAGTCATCGCTCCCCAGTCCGGCGAGGCGGTCCAGGGGGACCCGCCTCCAGTCATCGCTCCCCAGTCCGGCGAGGCGGTCCAGGGGGACCCGCCTCCAGTCTCCGCTCCCCAGTCCGGCGAGGCGGTCCAGGGGGACCCGCCTCCAGTCTCCGCTCCCCAGTCCGGCGAGGGTCCTGCTCTGGAATTCCACGTCTGGCAGACCGGGATGAAGCTTCGACGCCCGCTGTGGACCCTGCTGCCTCGCCGGGGTCGCCCACCGCGACGCCCGCACCTGGCCCTGCCTCGCCGGGGTCGCCCACCGCGACGCCCCGCACCTGGCCCTGCCTCGCCGGGGTCGCCCACCGCGACGCTCAGAGCCGGAGATCCTGCCGTTCTGCTGCCAGATGGCTGCGCCTCGCCGGGGTCGTCCTCCGCGACGACCGCCTCCAGAGACCTTGCTGCTTCGCCGCCTGCCACGTCCGGGCCGTCCTCCGCCGACCCACCTGGCCACCAGTCATCAGCCAAGCATCCTCCCGGCGCACCGAAGCAAGCCACCTCTCAAGTTCCCCAGCGCTCTCAAGTTCCCCAGCGCTCTCAAGTTCCCCAGCGCTCTCAAGTTCCCCAGCGCTCTCAAGTTCCCCAGCGCTCTCAAGTTCCCCAGCGCTCTCAAGTTCCCCAGCGCTCTCAAGTTCCCCAGCGCTCTCAAGTTCTCCAGCGCTCTCAAGTTCTCCAGCGCTCTCAGTTCTCCAAAGCCGCAGCTTGTGGTCTCCAGCTCTCCGCAGTGGCTTCCAGAGCTTTTTCGTGGCCGTCAACCCCCTGGTCGACCACCTGAACTTCCTCTTGTTTCGCCTTTGGCCTGCCAATCAAAGCCTCTCGCCGTTCGCCCTGGTTGGGTAGTTTTTTGTTGGACTCTCTCCCTCCGTCCTGTGCCTCCCTCCACCCACCCTCAGTGGGTTATTTTGATGTTTGGACTATTTTTCTTTGGTCGTCTGGGATCCGACCTTGAGGGGGGGGTGATGTCAGGGATCAGTTCCTCCGGCTTCACCACGGACAGTTCCGGATCATTCCACTCTGCTCAGTCCCACTCCAAGCCTGATTTGTTTCACCTGCTGCTCTAGTTATCCTGGACTCAATACACCTGCCAGCTCCCCTATATAAACTCCCTCAGTCTGTTTCCCACTGCTGGTCCGTCTTCAACCTTCAGATGCCCTCAGTCGATGTGTGTTCCTCGTCCGCCGTCTGCCTAGCATCTGCTCCCTCACCAGCTCAGCCGTCCAGCTCCAGCCATCTTCACACTTCAGCCCCAGCATGGTATAGTTTCCTGGTTTTTTCATCCACTGCTCAAACCCTGCAATAAAGACTCCTTAATTGTGGCTCTGTGTGTGGCTGAATTCGGGTTCAATCCACAAAACCCTGACAATGATATTGTTGCTTTATAAGATTATTTCAGATTAATTCAGAAGATATGAGGCACACCTGGCAACCCCTCAAACACTGTCTGGTGTCACTTCCTGTAAAAATCAAAATAAATCAGGAAAATCCTAAAATGATGTCGTAACAGCCCTTTCCTGTCCCGATTGATGATATTAGGAACCAAATCCAAACATCTTTCCAGGTTGGCAGCCTGGGGTAATGAAAGACTAAGCAATAGACAGAGGTGACCCCATGTTGCCAGTATCTATTACCACAACATTCTACATCCCAAATGGGAGCTATTGATTTTCTGGTTACAATCAACACAAAGTTATTGAATGTCCATTGATAAGGTGCTTGAGTCTGCAGGCACTTCTCCACAATGGGTTTTCACCCATTAACTCGCCATCCCTCAGTGGTAACCTTGGCTGTTTTATGGAGCTTACAACAGAGAACCTCAATGCATGTATTCATTCTAAAAAATGAGAAATTTTACACTTGAGGCTGAGTAAAATGTAGTACACGAAAACCCCAAAATATAATGACAACTATCTCAGAAATGTTTTTAGTATTTTAAAAGGTTATAAGCTGAAAATGTTGTCATTCTTGGCTCGTTGCTGGTTTAAAGCTCTAAAACAGTTTCTATGGTTCAAATGTCTATTATTGAGATTCCTGATATGTTGGACTGCTCTCCGCCTCCACAGAGGCGGAGAGCAGACGAGGGAGAGTTGAAATGCTTTCTGTCTTGAGTTATAGGAACCACTAAGTTCAGAACATCTCAGTTTTTCAGAGAGTTTTTTTCTACAGCTGATGAGCATAAAAACTAAATTCTGCATCACATTGTTTACTACTGGTATTGGGAACATTAAATAAGCAGGTATTTGAACATCCGATGGGTCTACAGGGTTTATACTTGGACAAACATATCAGAAATGTATTTTGGCCTAAGAACCATTTAGTGTTTTATAGTCCAATAGCAAAATTGTAAAATATATACCTTGACAAACAGGAAGCCAGTGCAGGTACTTCCAATGTGAAGTTAAATGATACATTTTGCTGCTGTTGGCCAAGACTCTGGCAGCAGCCTTTTGGATGAGCTACAGCTGCCTGAAAGACTTTTTACACAGACCAGTAAAGGCACTGTTGAAGTAATATAACCCATTCTACTGAAAATAAAGGAATGCACAATTTTGCTGTGCCCTGTTTTGACAGCAAACCCTTTATTCATCAGTGTTTTTAAAATGATACTTAGCTGATTTAGTAATGCCCCTTTTCAATGGGCTATGCTTGGCCTGGCTCTACACAGCTCTGCCTGCTTTGTGAGCATTTTGATTAAAAGTCTTTTTCCTACTGGGTTGACTTTTTTTGTACCTCCTGAGGAGGTGGTACGGCTAGAGTGGAGTAGGGCTGAAATGTGATGTGAACAGACTGCTGTTGACTGGCCAAAGGACAAGGAGAAACTAGAAGGTTTTTTGCTGAGGAAATCCAGTGAAAAGTTAAACGTTAAAAGTAGAACAGCGATTAATATTAAGGACCACCATGACCTGAGTTGGTCCAACCAAAATATATTTTTATTATATACAAATCCTGAAGCACGCCTAAAGAAAGAAACTTCAGCTTTCTTAATTATACGGAGAAAGGCGTCTACTTCACAACCTAAATCCGCGGATTTAGCAAGGCTTTCTCTCATTTTACACACACTGAAAGCTATCAAGTTTTGTATCTAAAGAGTGTTTGGTTGTCCCTGATTGAACCACCCTGTGTGGGATAAGGGAGAAGGCAGAGAAGAGCTGCCTACTGCAGCAGGCAGCCTGCAATAAACTGCTGCTGCATTCTGCAGCATATGACCCCAAAATAACTTTCCACTGAATCAGAGCAGCGCAAATATCCAATATCCAACCTATAAAGATAATTTCATTGGGGTCAAAAGTCTGCGGTTTTCCTTTGTCATTCTTGCCATGGCTGAGGCTTTCTCATAAAGCCCTAAATTCTAACTCTGTAGGGCAAACTTTGGAGCAGATCAAACAGTCTCGTCTCACCTCTCCGCTTCTGTCATTCCAATCAGTAGTGGTTGTGAGAAGCCTAAGACCTGCCCCCCATGGAGCTGAAGCAGACACCGGGGAGACCAGAACCCCAGACGCCCAAAATAGCCGCCAGAGTGAAGGAGCCCAAGAAGGACCACCACAGAGATAGTTGCATCCCCATCCCAGAGAAGGACAGTAGAGAGCCCCAAGGAACCCCCATTAGCCGCAGCGCAGAAGCCCCTGGGGGCTGTAGCAGCAAGCCTGCAGGCTCCCACGGCAGCCAGCTATGCCAGAGTAGATCGAGCCATGGGCCTAGAGACGCCAACTACACTTAGTAGAGACTTGAGATGTCCCAGGAGAGGGGGCAGCCCAAAACTTAACCCATCAAAGAGACAAACACATAAACACAGACACGCAGTCACATTTGCATGTTCCCACCTAAATGCCCACAGATGCAAACGCTCATAACTATATACGAGAATAGACCCTGTACACACACTTGCACTCAGCACACACATCGTATACTCCAGGTCCAGGTACCAATACCCCAGACGGAATCCAGCCCCCAAACACGGGAGGTGATCCCCATCACCAGGATGGGGGAGAACAGACCACCTGAGCCACAAGCTGAGACAAGGTCAGAGCACCATTCCAACCTGGGCAACCCTGGTCCGTATCCAGGCCCCAAACTCTAGTCAGAGATCAATGGTGCAAAAAGACCCCAAATGAGCACCCTTAGGCCCAGTTTTTACAGTTTATCAGCAAAAAAAAGCAGCATAATGGACTGTAATTGGCTGCTAAAAATTTTAGATCTGAGTCCAAAACAACACCAAACTTTCTTTGATGCTCTGTTTTCACCATTCAACTCTCAAGAGTTGAATGGTGAAAATGTTATTGATATTCATATTCAGTGCAAAAGGTCTTTACTACTTGTAAATTTTGCAGTTGCTTATGTTATATATTTACTTGATTTATTTATATTTTCCAGTCCCAAGTGTTTTTACGCACGGTTATTAGACTAAAATAATATATTACTTGTGCATGCTTATGTGTCACTAAAAGACAGTTTCATCATAGGAAAAAATTATAATAGTAATAAAATGGAAAGCATTTAAATTTATTCACATATACACAGTTGGTGGAACTGCTGCAGCATCAACAAATTTCAAAGACACAAAAGCATTGATTGGGACAAACAAACCATGGCCAACAAGCAATAAAATAAGAGTTCTAAATCTACACTGCAGACAAAAACAGTTTAATCATATAAAGGCCATATTTTGTACTAGCCAACATCTAATGAGATTATACATCATGGATGTAGTGTTTCATTGATTTGAGTGTTATGCCTGATTGCCATAACATTGCCGCAAGGCATCCTTACCCATCATGTGAGACAACAAATTTGCTGTATCATAGCATGTAGTCCCATCATACAATTATGTCTGGTGTCCACTAGCGCTTCCTATAGAAGTCAGCTGTCTTCGTAAAGATATTGTAATAGATCGACCCTGCACAAGTGACCCTCGCCGTGTAGAAACAAAGAAACATTAAAGGCAATAAATGACCATGTATCCTTTAATAAATGCCTATAGAAGAGTGGAGGTTGTGTCGGGGTAAGCCATAAAAAACTCAAAGGTGCCCTCTGACTGCCTTGCTTGTCACTGAATGGAGTCCATCTCAAGGTTTGGGTCAATGCAGGTCAACATCTCCCCTGTTTGCTTTGTCCAAGAGAGCATCTCCTGCCAGGACACTGTTAATACACCGGAGATAAATTAGCTACCCACTATCAGCCCTCTGGGAATAGTTTCTGCCTCGCAGCACACAGCAGATTAAAGCAAAGGTGAACAATATTCACAAATCAAGCAATGGTTGTGAGGAAAAAAGGAAAGACTATCTGTCACAGTCCAACACATAGTACGCTCATTGCAGTCTCTGGTTCTGCCAGAAATTGCTGATTTTGCCAGCAGGATGTGCTTCGATGACCCATAATCTCTAGAAGTTATGCAAAAATTATTTTATGTGATCAGATGATATTAATGCATGATACAAGTGTTTCTACAAAAACTTATAGTGGCGTCTATCCATCTGAAAAAAGAAAACCACTGCTTATTTGAGGTGTAATAACATTTTGTAGCACAAGATCTCACATTATTAAAATGGTATATTTATCATATACAGTAAGTGAATAATCTCATGATCAACTGCTCTCTGCATCTAACTTCAGCTGTTAAAGTAAGTGTTTAATGTCATTGTGTGTCCCATATGAATATGTGTCCCAGATATTTGAGACTTTTATAACAAAGTGAAGTATTTGCTGATCTGTTGCCCTGTTGTGTTGAAAATGGCATCTATAAAGATGCCATTAGGCTGGTGGACATCAGTTGGTTAGAAAACGCTTGGTAGTATTTATCTGACAGTTTTTTGATTACTCTTTAGGGGAAAAATAAAATATACTTAAGAACTGAAAAATGCCACGACTTGCAAACTGTTACCCTCTAAAATTTGCTAAATTTCTACCCTATTGAACACTTTTTACAAAAAAAAATGTTTGTGGTTCTAAAAAGAAGCAGTGTTTTTTTTTTTTTTTTTTTAGATATGCAGGTTTTTGCTGTCTTGACTCATGCTGTATAAGACATATGTCTACGTTGTGTTTATTCTCATGGCTCATTGTTTCCTGCTAGGCTGATAATGACCTCCCCACGTCGAACATTTCCTGTATCAATAATCTAGATACCACTGCTCCCTCAGTGCCCCTGTAGAGGAGCATCCTTGCCCCCATCCAATCCCTGCTATTCACATCACAAAACTGCTGTTTCCAAACAATGTGTGTTTAATTCCTCATTGTGGGACTCACCTTGCTGTGGCCCTGCTAAACCCTTCCAGTAGGAGATTTACAGTCAGTCATTTGGTGGACTAATTGCCCAATGCTAGAGCATGAAGGTCAGCTGTGGCCAACAACATGGAGCTGGCAAACACAGCTGCTACAAGCTGCAATGGGAAAAAAAGGCACACCTTTAGAGCAGCAGGACACAGAGTACCGAAAGTCTCCTTGACATGTCCAAAACAAAGTTTACATAGCTGTTCAAACTGCGGTTCATTGTTTGGTTTTAATCAAGAGGCTTATCAACTTTCCTTCTGACTGGATGTTGTTAAAATATTACAAAAGATAAGAAAGCATGTCTGGTGGTGAAGTTAAATCTGCTGGGTGCTGTACTTGATATGGGTCTAATCTCTTAAATTTGGATTTTTTTTTTTTGATTCATCTTCTCCTTCTCCTCTACCCGCAATACACCTGAATGTTATCTTCCATCAGGTTTTCTCAGTTGATCTCCTTGAAACTGGCAAGATTAGCCATAAACACACAAAACAATGAAACTAGCCTACTGATACAAGGGGATAGTTCAGTGAGGCCACTTAATCGTAGGCAAGGCAAGGCAAATTTATTTATATAGCACAATTCAGTACAAAGACAATGCAAAGTGCTTTACATGATTAAAATATAGCAAAATAAAACAGAATAAAAGCAAGTAGGAATAAAATATAGATAGAAAATAGAACAAAAAAGTGGTGATTCAGTTAACTAGGACAGTTGAAGGCAATTTTAAACAAATGTGTTTTTAATCTTGATTTAAAAGAACTCAGGCTTTCCGCACTTTTACAGTTTTCTGGAAGTTTGTTCCAGATAATTGGAGCATAGGAACTAAATGCTGCTTCTCCATGTTTGGTTCTGGTTCTAGGTATGCAGAGCAGGCTGGAGTCAGAAGACCTGAGTGGTCTGGAGGGTTGATACACCGATAACAAGTCTGTGATGTATTTAGGAGCTAAGCCATTTAAGGATTTATAGACTAACAGAAGTATTTTAAAGTCTATTCTCTGAGATACAGGGAGCCAGTGTAAGGACTTTAGAACTGGTGTTATGTGCTCTACTTTCTTAGTCTTAGTGAGGACGCGGGCAGCAGCGTTCTGGATCAGCTGCAGCTGTCTGATCCACTTTTTAGGCAGACCTGTGAAGACACCGTTGCAGTAATCAATTCGACTAAAAATAAACGCATGGATTAGTTTTTCCAGATCCTGCTGAGACATCAGTCCTTTAATCCTAGAAATGTTCTTCAGGTGATAGAAAGCCGACCTTGTAACTGTCTTTAGATGCTTTTCGAGGTTCACGTCTGAGTCCATCACAATCGTACTCCAACATTATCATGTCCACAAGCTCATACAGGTATGAATAGATCAAGCCATCCACCTCATTAATTCTCGCAATTTACCACACAGTCGGAAGTAGTTCTGGGCTTTAAATGGAAGCTAACTACAGTTTTGTCTTTGTCTGGTCATTTGTAATTGCTCTTAATTGCTATCTGCAGTTTCCAGTCTATTTTGAGCACTCTCCATTTAATGATTTTAACTGACACTACCACTACTCAGTGATTCTCTTGACTTTATCATTAATGGTGATCCTCCCATTTATCTAATTATCCACAATTTACTGATATCAGAGGGTACTTTCTCAGACATGAGCCTCCTCCTTCACTAGCAAGAACAAAGGCTCATTAACAGGGCTTCCCCTCTCTTAACACTGATGAGGAGAATTGTAGGGAATCCTTTGTTTCTGCTTTTGTTTAAAAACCATAAGAAATGCAAAGGTGCTACAAAGAAGAAATCTGGGCTTGTTTCATGGTACTATGCCAGACACAACCCAACAAATGCAAAATTGTCTCTTAAAAAGTTGAAATAAAGTGGCTTGTGGCTTGGGAAAGATTTTTGTACCATTGATCATAAATTGCTTTTTTAAAAAATACAAAAAAAAAAAAATTATAAAAATGTTAATACAGAACTCACCCATTTTTAAGAATCCAGACATCTATTTGAACAAATAAACCCCACAAATCCTTGCAATTTAAATGATAGATGTGGAATGCCACAGGTTTCCATTTTATGTGAATGATTTATGTTTGGTTATAAATCATCTGAAGTGTGTTTTATTTGCGGATAAAACCCATTTCTATTAGAGTTTTTTGATATTTAAGGAGTGTAAGCGGTTATAAAGAAAAGGTTTGACATTAAGAAGTTAGTCTTTAAATGAATACAACTCAAGTTTTATATTTAGAATTCACAAAAGGTTACACTAAGAATAGAATTTAGAACAACTAGTATAGAGATGAATTTGTTTCAGAGACAAATTTACAGGGAATAGCTGTTAATAGTAAATTAAACGATAAATAGCATATAAGGTCAACATCAAAACATCCAAATGTGTCACAATGGTGCTCAAAGCAATCTATTATTTTTGCCAAAAAATTACTTGCTATTATCAATAACTCCCTAAGTGTTCCATATTTGAATGCCCTGAGGTCTGAGGAATACCAATATAACTTCAGTATATTTATTGCAAGAAAAGGTTAGGCGAATGACAATGCAGCAATCTTGCAGAAAGTCAACCCAGGTTTGTTCTTTAATTAACTGCACTGAAGTGTAATGACTTCGTAGTTCATAAAATAATTCAAATGATAAACAAATAATATAAAAAAAACCTACACTTAAATCTCAAGATGCTCTTAAATTCGAAATCCTTATAAAGAACTTCAAGAAAAGTAGAGAATACAAATTTAGAACAAATCAAAAATGTCAGTCTTTCTATTAGAGGAGTCACACTTTATAATAACACTTACTATTTAGAAAATAGACCAAAATAAAATAAATAATAAATAAATGACATAGCCAGAGGCTTAATATGGGAAGCATCATATAGATCACAGGCTGCAAAGTTTATCAAGAAAGCACAAACTGATGTGAGAAAAGTAGAGGGAGACAATATCAGTTTTCATAAGAGGTGGAGAAAATCGATAGGCTAAACTTTGCTTTATTGCCAACTTGCTGGGGGAAATAAGAAGTCAAAAAAAGGTTTGGCTTGTTTTTTCTCACACTTGCAGCCTTGGCTATAACATCACAAATACAGTAGTAAAGCAGAGTTTAGGAGCAAACCACAAACACATTCAGTACAATGCACACACACGAGCGATAAACAGCGACTCAAAGGCGAGATCCAACAAAGAGCACTTTTCCAAGTTTTAAATGATAATTTATCTGGTGCTTTTTCCTATCTTGCTGCAATATCCCCTAAATCCCTTTTTGCAGTCAGCGAAGGTTAAATACCAAAGGCGTGTCTAAAGATGTTCATAAGTTGCGTTATAGTCCTTTCATTCAAAAGTTTGAGGGTATAAATGTAAAAATGTGTTTCCTTCTTTTGCCTTTTAACTTCAAAACAATACCTTTATATTTTGGTTTGTTGAGTCAAACAGTCAATAGAAGACATTAACCTTGGCTCTGCACATAATTTGTTCTTCATTCTTTATTAGGGTTCCTGATTTTGTACGCCAGGATTATGGACTTGACACACGGGGAGTGACAAACGACAACGACAAATGGCTTTTTCATCGCCACCGCGGTGAAACCCAACCCATAGGACGCGACAGCGATGGCATTGTTGCATTTCTTTACCTGGAAAATAATTTTTTTATATCATCTAAATGTGGCATTATGATTGGAATATATTTAATTGGTTTTATTTTAAATGAAGTTATTTTAAATATTTTGTTCATAAAATCAAGATGAATGGAACCTGCTTGTCCTGTGAAGTGCCAAGAGATAGCGTCTGTTGTAACCTGGTGCCATGTAAATTAACTGAATTTAATGTAATCAAATCAGAATCACATGCATGTCAATTTACACATATTCAAATAAAATATAGCTTGTATTACTATTCTTCAATACGTGATTTTGTCTTTGTATTTTTGTTAATGGATTATATATTTGGCTGAACAGTGTCGCAGTGGGCAGCAAGAAGGTCCTGGGTTCGAGTACACCCCTGGGTCTTTCTGCATGGAGTTTGCATGTTCTCCCTCTGCATGCGTGGGTTCTCTCCAGGTACTCCAGCTTCCTCCCACAGTCCAAAAACATGACTGTTAGGTTAATTGGCCACTCTAAATTATCCTTAGGTGTGAGTGTGTGCCACGATCCATCCATCCACCAGAAGATGGGTGGATGGATGGATCATATCTTTAGGATGACTTTGATTTCTTCTGTGGTTGCTTGATAAATGTTGCAAAAAAACTGACATATACAGCTGAATTAGATACATTTTGCTACTAAGTTAGAGTATGGTCAGATGCATTAAGTTCCTAAGCAAACCATATTCTTTAGAATTTTTAGATGAGACTTTGACCTTGGCAGAATACAATGTATCTAAAGTGCCCTTCTAATTTTTGCCATTAACTTATGATGGTGTAATACTGAGGTCATTTTTGTTCTTAAAATATAGTGCAGGTCAAGCCATACACTGGTGTATCAGATGGTTGCTATGAAATTTGTCTTACTTTTCCAATAGAATCATGATCATTTAGTCAAAAGGACACGTGTGTTTTTGTAGTTCACAGAGTCTGACACAGTGCAGCTAATATTATGAGTTAGAGCGTAACCCAGAGCAGCTGCTCATGTTAGTAATGGGCATCAATAACCGGCGCCAGGCCTGTGGGTTGTAATTGTGTTGGAGGGGTCAGTGTAGGGTCGACAGGGCATTCCCCCAGCCTGTCTAATGAAGGGAGCACAACTCTCTCTACACCAATACTCTGCACTGCCATCTCCAATCCCAGGCCCCATTGCCCCTGTCAATCACTCCATCTGTGGCTGATATGTTGGCTACCTAAACATGGAAGAAAGGGTAAGGGTTACAATTTATACTATTACAGAAAAAAATATATACCTTAACTAAGACATTATAGTGTTTTTGTTTACTTAGCTTAACTGGCAAAGGCCAGTTTAGGAATATAGAATAGTAATAGACTAACAAAATACCTTATTTGGCAAACACATAAGCAATGCTGACAGCCTTTGGCTTACACAGGACTAACATTTATTCAACAGCTAGATTAATGGGTAACCCTTCCGTTTACAATAAAATAATCACCATGTAATTACCTAGTAAGTACTCAGTACGGTATGGTGTATTACTGTGTAATAAAAACTACATTTAGTGGGTAAATACAATCAATATTTAACTGTCTCCAAATAGCCACTAAAATAAGTTTCCATTACATAGTAATACACAACAACTTACTAAGTACTTACAAAGTAATTAAATGGTAACAAGTGCACTGTAAAATGAAGCATTACAAATGTATTTATGTTAATTTTTGTATTATATTTAGGGGTGACTGGTGAAAGATTGGATTGTACTGACATAAGGCATTGGCTGTTATGAAATCCTTACAAAATAATAACCTTAAGTAAACACACTATGGTATTCTGCTACACAAAAATTATCTTTACCACAACATTTTTTTTATTGAAAAAGCAAGACATATTCCTACTGCCACAAAATATAATGTGACATACTTCATTTTACAACCATATTTATTTAGAGTAGTGATAAGTGGCAGTCATGTATTGTCCACTCCACGACTGCCCATGTGAATTTCACCCAAACATTTTTCCAGACAGCTGATTTTTGTCTTGCTTTTAAGCAAGAAAAAATGTTGCTTAATTTATTTGTTGTTATTTCAACTTTGAACTATATGTTCTCAGTAATTTTTTTTCTCTACACAGTAGGTACACCTGGTCTGGCGTTCTGGCTGTGACATCATCCTGGTGGGCAGATTGTCTGCCATTATCTTCTAACAGAAAAGATTGCTGGATCAATGTGCACTTCTGTGCTTTTTTGTGTCTCTGCTCTGTCTTCTCTAACCACCAGTCAGTCGAGACAAATGACCGTTCACACTGAGCCCGGTTCTGCTGGAGGTTTTCCTTCCAGTTTAATGGGAGTTTTCCTCTCCACTGTCGCTTCATGCATGCTCAATGCATTTCTAGTTTAGACATTATAGTCAGGCAGTCTTGTAGATTGCTCAGGGTTCCTGTTACGGGCTGATCAGGCATTTGGAGCATTACAGTACACTGTACATATCCATTGAGCGAAGCGGCTTAGTTTCTAACCAAAGTCATACTTACATATTTTAACAGATTTGTGAGCTCATTGTACAACATAAAATCGGTCAGTAAGTACAATGGTAATCATAGATAAGGCGCACCTTCAATTTTTGAGAAAATGTTAGGATTATAAGTGTGCCTTATAGTCCAAAAATACAGTAATTACACCAGATTCCTGACATTAAGGCAATAAAATATTTGCAAAGTAGAATTCATCATATGAATTTTCCTTGTTTGGAGCACTGTTCTGTAATTTTATTGACTAATTATTTTTGGAGAACAACTTTAAAATGCTAGTTATGACTGTCTCATTCACAAATCATGTACCACTTGAGTAGAGCAGCAGGAGACCAAATCTGTTCATGCAATAGACAGATGTTGAGGGCAAGTTTATCTTTGCATTCATAAGTGTGAATTAGACTTGAGAAGCATTACAGAGGAAATAAAATTACTAAGCTTGTTATAAATTAGCATATGTCAGAGTGTTTCTCATATGTGCAGAGGATAGTATTTTAAATAAACAAAAAGACTGCCTTGCTGAGCATGGCATGGTATAATTTTTTCATTATGAATATATGGCATGAAAGTAAACAAAATAGTTACAAGAAGTAGCATCACTGCTATGTCCACAACGATTTTTTTTTTTTTTTTTTGCCTTCAAATAGGATCTACTATTAGAGTAGATTGCAGTGGAAGTCTTCCTTGATTTAGTTAACAGATACAGAGATAAAAGTTGTTTCCAGTTTATCTTTTCTTTCATAAGAAGAGAGAACGATGCTCCAAAACATATGACAATGTAACTTAATCTAAGTAAAACAGACTAGAAATGCTAGAGATGAGAAAAAGTAAAACCTGTAGAAAAGTCAGAGATGGTGTGTGTGAAAGACAGAGTGAGATATAGAAAGTAGAAAAGGTTGAACTGCAGATGAAGGAAGGGCATATTTTCTTGGCACTTTGTCAAACCATCTAGGGCGCCCTGGTTAATCCATTAACATGTGAGAATTTGGACAGAGTACAGTTCTATGTATCTGCTTCAGTGAGTGTGTCGATAAGGTATTTAACATGACAATGTCCTCGCGGCACCTTCATGTATAAGAAAGAGCAGACCTTTAATATCACGATCTGTTGATTAGAGGAGCAACAGTAGACACAAAACATCACAGTTTGGTATGTTTTTCTTTTGCGAATAGTCGCGCAATGATACAGCTAGCCCAGCAGATGATGCAATACATGATTTTCCGTTTACAAGAAAGAGATTACAGCATAGTTTCAAAAAATATTTAATTTTATTTCACAAATTGAGAAAAGCCTCCATGAATCTGAATCGAGTTGAGCAGACATATAGCAGTCCCCCCAGGATTTTGCAGCCTTTTTCTGTAGTTCTTGCAGCCTTAGGTGAATAAGGGGATTGGTCAAAATTGATCAAAGAATAAGAAAAGTGAGGCTAAAGCTAAAGTGAATGGTCATATTTGCGGATTAGTTGCAGTAACTGGAGAAAATTGCAAGTTTTAACAAATTTGCAAATATTGTTTGATTTGCATTAATGGTTGCCATTGCAATTTTACAACTTCCTGGAAGAAGATTAAGGTACTACAGAGACATTTTCAGTTCAACCCTGCTTAGTTCAACAATAGCACAAATAATATAACACACACACACAAACACTCACAAAACAATAACAAAAAAAGCACACTTACAGAGAAAGAAGCACTTATTCAGGATCTCTGTTTTAATGAAAATGAGGGTAAACCGAGGTAATTATATAATTAGCTTCATTTGTGGGTTCGTGCAGAAGAAAAACACGACCAAATAGGGCATGGCCAGTAGTATATGGGATGAAAGAGAGATTAAATACAGTAAGTCAAAGAAGAAGAGTCTGCATTGGCTTTATCCAGGGAAGAGACATTGGTTAAAAACAGATTAAGAAGGCCAATAGAAGCATTGATAGAAAAAAAAACTCAGTGTCAAGGCGACCTTATAGTGTAACTAACTAATAGATCCATCAGGCTTTATGAATAAATAAAAGAGAACATTATGTCATGATTTGGGTATTTGTTTATTTTGCTTTGGACTTTTCTGGACTTTTCCCATCAGGCTGTCACTTCTCAGCCACCAGCCAATTAGCCAAGACCAACTCCACCTGCTGCCGCAGTTGACTAATTACTATTGGTCAATTCGGCTCACCTGGGCATCTGTCTACTTATACCTGCTTCAACTCTATCCGCCCAGAATGTCTTTTCTCTTCTCGACCCATCTCATCTCGCTTAGTGTGATGTGCTTCGCCAACACTACCCCAATCACAGGCTGTCTAATAATTTTACCAAGTGGTAGTATATAATTATCACAATTGGGCCACGAATTGAACTCTGGGGAACTCCATAACTTATTCTGATTAATAGGGAAGAATTCTCATTAACGTAAGTGAATTTCAATCTGTTACCTAAACCCAATTATTCATGTTACCACTTCCACTACATGAAAAGAGTAGCATAAAACAAAATGCATAACAACACATACAACAGGAGGTCAAAGGAAGTAAAATGTCTGTCATATTGGTAACATTAATGCTGCATGTTTTCCATTGCACTTCTTCTAATTTTTTTCTGACCGTATGAACTTGGTCACATGCTTAAACTGGCCAAAATGCTTATTTATGCCTACTTATTTAAGAGCATGGTAATTGGCCAGTGTGTAATGGCCTTCTTACTTGGTTGGAGCATGACTTGCTGTAGGTAGGCAGCATACTTACCTATGTTATTTTAGTGATTTCCCAAGGTATAGAGATGTAGAGGTTATACTAAAAGATAAATTCAGGGTTTTAAACTGATTCTAATACCATCTTTCCAAAAGGACTGGATGGAGAAGAAGGACCAAAAAAATAGAGGAAAAGACTCTGCCACATTCTCTTCAACGGTTCAGCTTAGACCCCATCTGCTTTGACTTCTAAATAAACTGGTTTCTTATAGAGAAAAATTATCTAAACCAGCCTAGTGGTGTTCCATTCATCCTTACGACATGTCCAAGCCTCTGTAAAATAATATTGGGATTAGTTGTTTTAAGCGCAGCACTTAGATCTAGGACAGCTGTACATACAGTCATATTCCATAAATTAGAACCAGCATTCCTAAAAGGCTTGTTTGTCATATTAACTTAGCCAGTTTTAAACATACTTTTCACTAAGCCCTGATTTCTGCATGAAAAACTTTGCTTTTTTATTTGTCTGATGCAATATTCTTATCTTAAATTCTGTGTTTTCATTAGCTGGAGGTGGAACAAATATAATTAACACATTTTCAATAACTATTGAAGAATAAACTTTTCAATAATATTCTAATTTATTGAATACGATTGTTTGATGAATTGAGAATATCATTGGTGACTTTCACCAGTGCTGTTTCAGTGCTATGATGAGCTTTAAAACCTGCCTAAAATTCTCCACATAGGTCATTACAGTTTAAATCCTCACACTGTTGATTAGCAACAATATTTTGAAAGGATTTTTGGTAACAATAGATAATGGATATTGGATATTGAAAGTGAACTAGTCAGAGTGTTTATTAAAGAATGCTGCACATAACAACCAGCAGTCATACAGATCAGCATTAAGTAGAAAATGCCCACTTATGAAGAGAGACTGCTCGCCTTTTTATGTGGGATCTCTTACCATAAAATAACACCCCATCAGATTCCTCCTATTGGTTTCTGCCTATAAGCCTCCTGTATATATTTAGATCTAGACATATATTGCCTTTGATAATTTGGTTTCAGAAAATAGCTTGGCATTGTTTGCTGTCTTTTATAAAGATGGATTGTTCTGTCAATATTCTCTGGCTGGCTAGAGTTAGCTTGGCGCGCAGCTTATGACTTTCCATACCCCTGCAAAAATGGTCTTTAATGCTTCCCTGAGAATCTATGGCTTCTGCTGTTTCCATTATCCGTTTAACAGCTTTTAACGGGGGGTTTATTTCTATAAATTAGCTCCTGTATAACATGGCCATATCATGGGTCATAAACTTTAAGCATGGGGGACAGTATAGTTTGAGGAAGAAAATAGTTAGCTGACCCTTACTTTTCCTGTGTGTTCAGTAGACAGCACTACCAGCTGCTGAAAAGGCAGCTGTTCCCAACAGAATGAATTCTTCATCCAGCTACAGGGTTCTCCAATGTCCCATAGTAGCGATTTGCTCATCAACTTATTACTTTCAATAGGCGTCGGAGTAATTGGCTATTTCACACATGTAAGGGTTGAGCTGACAGAGGGTAAAGGCCAGGCAACCAGGCTGTCAGTGTCCTGCACCACAGTCATCCATCAATTATTATCAGGCGCAAGGAAAGCCACTGTGGCCCTGAGCCGGCACTTTGTCAAACCATCTAGAGCGCCATGGTTAATCCATTAACATGTGAGAATTTGGACAGAGTACAGTTCTATGTATCTGCTTCAGTGAGTGTGTCGATAAGGTATTTAACATGACAATGTCCTCGCGGCACCTTCATGTATAGGAAAGAGCAGACCTTTAATATCACGATCTGTTGATTAGAGGAGCAACAGTAGACACAAAACATCACAGTTTGGTATGTTTTTCTTTTGCGAATAGTCGCGCAATGATACAGCTAGCCCAGCAGATGATGCAATACATGATTTTCCGTTTACAAGAAAGAGATTACAGCATAGTTTCAAAAAATATTTAATTTTATTTCACAAATTGAGAAAAGCCTCCATGAATCTGAAGCCAGTGCAGAATATCACAGTCCCTAGTTTTTATGCCTAATTCTGAGGTGGTAATTAATGCCCCAGTATGTGTAAATAAAGCCTTAGCTTCTGGACATGAAGGAATAGTTGTCTTCCCTCCTGAAAGGAGTGGACTGGCACCAGACAGCAATGTCTTTATTTCAACTTGTTATGAAACGTTCCCTCTGAAAAAGTAAACAAGAAACAGTCTGAAAGAATATTAGATTCTGTCAAGGTAACGGAATATGTATGTAGATATCCATTTGCACATGATGACGTCACTATGGGGCCATTTATGTCTGGCGAGTAAGTGCAAAGAGAATGGACAAGAAGAGAGACAATAAAAAAATTGCCCAGCCGACGCACAACAGAAATTAATCTCAAGTGAATTAATCAGGCACGAATCATCTTGGTTAAAACTTGATTTTGTTGCTTTTATTCTCTGTAATATAAGATGGGCTTTGCAGCCGGGAGAGCTGATGGAGCCCAGAGCAGAAGCCAAGTTGGTTCAGAGAATGTAAACAGCATCTGACACAACCGGAGGTACTCCTTTTCATATGATAAGACTATTTCCTCTAATCAAGTCTCACCGGACCAAAAGACATTCCTCTGTTGAAGTCCTCCTTTCAAAACTTTCCCTAATCCTTAAAATGGGTATTTAGAAAATCCAATTTATGTGCCAAAAATATTGTAGTTCATTTTTCAGAGAGAAAAAGGGAAAATATGTTCAAGTTAAATCTTTAATCAACCAAAGGGGACACAAACATTAATTCTCAGTTCTCTGAATTTCCCACCAAGTTTGATTTCATGTTTGTTTGTTTGTTTATGTCTTCTTTCTTTCTTTAAATAATAATTATGTGTTACTTGGAGTACTTTAAGTTTATTATCAATTATTTTCTTGACTACATCAAATACAGTTATGCCATTCAGTTTTTAATTGTTCAAGTGTTGATATTATGGTTCTGAGCATAAAAATAGCTTCAGAATATATTTCTCTCATTCCTTCCATACTGTGTGCAATTTAGATTTCCTGACAAATAGAAGCAAGGCTTCAGACAGAAAGGCTTTTTTGATAGATTAGAAATGGATAGAAACAATCTATTTTAATTAATGAGAAATAGATTATTTCTAATATATCAATATAGTTAAGTTGTCAGTTAATTGCTGCAGGTAATGAGCCACAGTTTCATTCACTTTTGTTCCATTATCCACGTATCACTTTTCTACATTAATGAACATTTCTAAATTGATTATCCTGTTCTGAGACTCTAAATACTTTTCTCATACTTAAAACACTTCCTAAAGGTTCTGCTACCAGGTGCTCTTTTTTGCTAGTTGTTCCTCTTAGAGACACTTCCTGACAGAAAAGATCGGTCAGTACTGAAGCCACCTAATTAAGTCACATCCCAGTCACAGACAAGCTAGAGTAAAGGTACACCATTAACACAAAACACATAACTATCTATTCTGTTTTTATTCTCCATTATAATCACAGTTCATGCAAGTATAGATCACAAATTATATCTCTACGAGAGATCTTGACATGGGATGAATCAAAACCCATCTACTTTCCTACTGGCATCACTGACTTTGATGAAAGACAAAAATTTTAAGCACGGGAAAATGTTACAACAGATGGCTTCCAATTGTTTTCCCCGCCTACAGAGTCAGGAGAGATGATGCTTGGCAGTTTCTCCGCCGGTGCTAAAACACAGCCTGTTCCTGAACACCACTCAAACACCTCATCTGGACATGGAGGAAATCTCTTTATCATCCTCATTCTCATTCACTGCGATGTTGATTTACAAGCAACAGCTTAAGAAAGCATGCACAGTGCAGGGCCCTTTGCAACTGGAATATAAAATATCTTCCTTTATTTCCTACTTTGTTTAGTAACACTATTGGATATGGTTCTGAATATTAATTTAAAAAAAAAAGTGGAATCAGTTTTAGAGGACTTTGAAAGTTTTAAGTTGGAGTGAAAGAGTTCTGATGACATTTTCATGTTCATAAACAGCAATGCCCAGACCATGTCTGTGCTTATCTCTGCAGCAAAGATAAAGGAGAACAGGTTTCTGGTTGGCTGGTGAATTGGTTGGCTGGGTCCCTGCTGACAGGTTGTGATAGGTGTCATCTATCACATATGAAAAGGCCTGAGGGCTCACCACACCAATCATGGCAGTGCCAGATGTTAGAACTGAAGCGCTGCTCACAAACAAATGCATATAGATACATACAAACATAAATCACATAAATCACACGGACGAACACATGCAAAACCATGCCACTGCCTTGGACGATTAAATTATATGTGTGCACAATGTAGTAAAACCAATCTCATATTTTTGGTTGTCGTTTCACAAATTAGATCCACTGAAAACTGATCAACTCTGAATTCAGAGCACTTAAACAGGTGTGCAGAGCACAGATGCTGGCACATTTGAAAGTAATTGTATAATAAGGCAATAGTAAGAACAGAACAATAACTTCAGCATCAAGTTGCCATATTACCACAGACAAAGAAACATGCTTCCCCTCACCCCGATGTGTCTGAAGGACCTGTACGGACAAAAGGGAGGCCGACCTTACTGCATGAGCAATTACAGCAACACCTTCACATATCTGTGTATCCCCTCAGGGGCCAGACATTATGAGCACACCTGTCAAATACCCGTATAATTTAGCAGGGATTCACCAAATGCACACAGGAACACTAAGTCTCAATTACCAGGAGCTCTCAGTCCAACACTGTTACTGAACTCTTATAAAATACATTCAGTTGAAGGTTGTCAGTAAAAAAACAACAACATATATGACTGATATACACACGCGCACACAGACACACAATCTTCTCCTCCAAACAAGGGTTTTAAATAGCACCAGTTATCTCATGGAACTTCACATAAAAAACAGGTCCAATTCATACCCAGTCCAGATTCAGTGTAACAGCCAATCACAATCTAATTCAATCCAGCATTAAATAAAAGAGTTAGAATTAGATGATAAAATGCCAGTAAAAAATAAATATTAGTAATAAAGTATTCCAATAGTCGAGCCTGGATGTAAGAAATATATTGAATGGTTACTATGCATCACTCTGGGACAGCATTTTTCCAATTCTGGCAGTGTATGTGGAAGAAGAATATCCAAGAAACATGTTTGATATGAGCTTTAATAGGGAGACATTCTAGTCAAAGATGCAAACAAAAAAGTGCAAATTTTTGTTTGTTTAGAACTACAGGCCACATTTTCTAGAGTAACTGACATACAAAGCAGTTTCTTATTCAGATGGTGTAGTTGAAAAACAATAATCTCTGTCTTAAATGAACTCAGTAGGATACAGTTTAACTTCTTAAGTTTTAAAAGGAAAGAAAAATGCTTTTTACGCAATGTGTTATGAATTAAAAGATATAATTTAATAATAGCAATTGACTAGTTGGTTGTGCGATTGAGCGATTGTGCTGACATATGACATTGATTGCAAAGAATTAACATTATTTCCTCACAACCCTGACCTATCTGACCATTTTTTAACAATCTCTGAGTTCAATTTAACTAAGTTCTCCACCCCCAAAAGGTTTCATTGTAGTAAATCTATATCAGATAATGATGTATCAAACTTTAAAGAGTCTTTCACCCTGTTACTTCAAATTCAGAAATGTATGCTTTTGTTGATGGTGTCACTTCCCCGTTGTGTTTTGCATTAGACAACATAGCCCCTTTGAAAAAGAAGGGGATTATTCACAGGATGCTGGCTCACTGGTTTAATCTTTGAGTAAAACGTAGGAGAGAAAATGGCACTCTACATATCTAGAAGCACCCTATCTAATCTGGAAAAACAGTCTACTGTTATATAAAAAGACCCTTCGCAGAATTAGAGCAGCATATTTTTCATAATTAATAGAAGAGAATAAAAATAATCCTAGGTTTCTCTTTAATAGAGTTCCCAAACTTACACAGAGTCATAGCTCTGTTGATCCATCCATTTCCTTAGCTCTTTATGGGATTGTTCATAAATAAAATTGATTCTTTTAAAAATAAAATCATTGGCATCCTCTCAAACATGATTACCTCGTCCTCAGTAAGTGAGGCAGCATTAGAAGAATCAGTGTTTAAACGGTTTAAACACAGTAGAGCTTTCTGAGTCATCTAAAATTTTAGCTTCATCTAAACCTTCAACTTGTATGTTAGACCCAATCCCAACCAAGTTATTTAAGGAAGTATTCCCTTTGACATTTTAGATATGATTAATCTATCCTTAGTAAATGGATATGTACCACAGGCTTTTAAAGTAGCTGTCATTAAACCTTTACTTAAGAAACCCTCTCTTGATCAAGACGACTCAATAAATTAGAGACCTATAGACATGTCTTAATGACATCTAAACCTGGATGATTATAAATTTCCTGCTTTTAAATTCTGACTGGACAGATGTTTTAATCTTTGGGCCAGAATCCTCAAAAAATAAACTTCCTAATCAATCACTATTACTGGTAATAAAGTAAAAAATCTCTGAGTTATTTTTGATTAAGATATGTAATTTAAATCCCATAATAAAAAGGTTTCCAGGGTTTCCTTTTTTCACCTCCGGAATATTGCCAAACTTAGAAATATTTTGTCCAGGAGTGACGCTAAAAACTAGTCCATGCATTTGTTACCTCAAAGTAGGACTATTGTAATATATTACTATCAGGAAGTCCAAAAAATGCAGTTTGAAGCCTTCAGCTGATCCAAGAGGGATCATCTTTCTTCAATTTTAGCTTACCTTCATTGGCTTTTTGATAAATCAAGAATAGAATTCAAAATTCTCCTTCTCACGTGTAAAGCCCTTAATAATCAAGCTCCATCATATATCAGAGCTCTGATTACCCCGTATATTCCTAACAGAGCACTTCGCTCTCAGACTGCAGGGATACTGGTGGTTCCTAGAGTCTCTAAAAGTAGAATGGGAAAAGCGGGTATAGATGATGGATGGATGTTTTGCAATAAAAAGTATTTTTGCAGTTAAACCCATTGTTAATGTTAATTTGAAAATAGTCCTTACATGGGATATATATTTAGGAAATTATCACGAAAATTAGCTACATTAGGGCAAAATTGCTAAATGCTGGTATATCACCTTGATAAATATTTTTTTCTATTATATAGGGGGTCCAGACATCACAACAAAATGTCTAATTTACCTATTTTCTGCATGTCTAATTTCACCCTGACTCTTACACACATTAATTATGTCTAAAGGTTAATGAAATGAAAGGAAAACAAAATTAAAAAGCAACTTCTCTTGCTTACAGGACCAGGGTATTTGCACATTTAGTTGAACTTTTACCCAATAATTTCCAAAGCCATGTTCAAATGCGGAGAAACATTTGAGCAGTTTATCATTTTCTGAGCAAACAACTTAGGATTGAAAGATGCTTCCTCTCGTAAAGTCTCAGGGACAGGTACAGGACCTGTCTGAGTAACGATGACAATATATCTCTGTTTGGTGCACTATAGATGTTTACATTTCAGAGATGGAAAGAGAAGTATGCACATGTGGACACCTGCTGTTCACATCTCAGTGAATGGTAAGAATTAAGCAGAGACCTCTGTTCTTTCAGAGGTGTAGTTGTTCTTTTATACACAAATTATTTATCAACATATACAACTTCTTGGGTCTCTTTTCACAACTTAACTTTATGGTTCTTAAACAGTTACTCATTTAGTTTTATTTATATTTTTAAATTAGTAACAGCGCAATATAGGTTTAGTAAAGGCAGTTTATTGTTGCTTTATAAATGACACAATGACATAAAGTACTACATTATATTTTTCTTGACACAAGAGTAAATAAAACATAGGACATTAAAATAAATACAGCATTGATTAATGTAGGGTTTCTTCTGTTTTTCTTAAAAAAAATAAAAACATTCTCGTAAGTGGGTGGGCCTTGAAGATTTTATTCTACTAAACAGGGTCTGGGCACTAACAGGTTGAAAACCACTGCCTTAGTTTGGTGTTTGGACTGTTATTAACTGTTAATTGAAACATTTAAATAAAGACTATATTTTGGGCCTTTCATCGGGACAATTTTACCTCAGACTGCATTATGCAGTGATGCATGACCTTGTTGGCCAGGTCCTTGATTTACCATGCAGACAACGTTTATAGTCCAGCTTCTATCTGTAAGTCTTTTTCTCCTTTTCTTGTCTGGAGAGACAATTTTACCACACTTTAGTTGACATTTTCCCCTAAAGTGATCTATTCTTCACTCTCATACACAGTTTCACTGTTGAATGGTTTTTCCAAAAGAAGCAATGTGCCAGGCTTCAATGAGTCTCATTTTTACAATGGCCAATAACAAAAGATTTCTCAGCTCCAGCATGGTCTTATATGTCCTTTTGCTGGAAGACAACTTTCTGGCAAGCCATGCTTTAATATGCTCTTCATTGCTGCTGAAGTATGATGTTAACAGTGGACTTTCTAAAGAAGTGAGGAGAGTAACAATGGCAATCTAAAACTTGTGGAGCATTTGGTCAACTGAGCTTGAATTTCAGTAATATACTACAAAAGCTGAAGAATAAAGAGACAAATTAGTTTTCGCTATGTTTAAATCATGTAGTCTTGGGGAAAGGACATCATTCATGTGAAATATGTTGGTATCAAATCGTCAATGTCTGCTAATGGTAAGAGAATCAAAAGCTACTAAAACCAAATGACAGCTCTGTAGAAGGGATTAAGTTGTATGAAAGATCACTGCAAAAAGTAATACAAGCAAAAATAATTACTGTGTTGCATTGTTTAGATAATGTTTAGATAAACCAAGAATTACATTGACCGTCCCCTTTATTAGGTACACCTGTTTTATTAGCTGATAATACAAATAGCAAATCAGCCAATCACCGGACACCAACTCCATGCATTTAGACATCTAGAGATAATAAACACATTTTGCTAACATTCAACATAATTGGGAAGAAACAGGTTTTGAGTCTTGGTTTATGGACCGGAGTTCAGGCTAGTGTTCTGGAGTATCATATAGAATGAATGTGGCTTAAACAAGCAAAATTACAAAGCTTACAGGCAGTTAGGCAAAAAGAAGAACCAGGAGCATTACAAGGTGGAGGCCAAAACAGGGGTAGCATAACAGATGATCTGGCATTGAGTGTGACTAGACTGGCTGACTAAATAAAGGAGAAAACAGAAGGGAAAGCAGGTGGAGCAATTAGTACAGGTGAAACATGTTGTGAAGGATAACAGCCTGTGTCACTAGTTATTAACTAAGGGCCCTTTTCCATGAATGCATGATTTGTAGGTGGCAAAAATCTGACGCAACAATGGAGAACATAGGAGCAATTGTAAATCTGCTTTTGAGTCTTTAGCTTTTCCTCAAAATCAAAGTAATAGAAGAGAACCAGAAAAGGCAGTGGGCAGCAAGCCAAAAAGACTGGCTAAGTACAGTAAAATGTGGGAAGCTTTAGAGAAGGGTTGTGCAAAATGTCTGACAAATGTATCACAATATAAGCATTTCACATCAATCGGTGTTGATATGTATTTATTTATTTATTGATTGATTGATTTTTTTTACTTATTTGAAATAAGGGCCAGCGGAAAAAGGCTGAATTTTAATTGTAAACCTAACCCTATTCAAACATAACCTTTATTCTTTAAAAAGAGGTCAGTCCTACCTTGCTTAGCTTGGCTGTGAGAGTTTGTGAGGATAAATCATCTTCTCTGCCTCCATCTCCCAGAATGCTGTGCAGTTCTCCAACGAAGTTCAGTGAAATGATAGATAATTTTATGAGATGTAATTTCTATTGATATATATATATATATATATATATATATATATATATATATATATATATATATGTATCTATTGCAATATATATTGCAATAGATACATTGTTTTATTGCCCTGTCCTACCATAGAACCTAATACACTTAAAGGGTATGAGGGTAAGCTAATACTCAATATTCAAGATACTCAATGCGAGCTTGCTATAATGGGCATATACAAAATAAGCCTAGTGTGCAATGATTTCATGGTTGAAGATGTTAGCCATTGTGACATGTATGTCGTGTGTGTGTCAGGTTGTTGTCGTGTTGCCAATTTATCACTACAAACCTTGAATCTAGGTGTTTCACCGAGCCTTCTAGTGGTGGGATGTTATTGTTTCAAATTTCACAAACGCACAGTGGTTACAGGACTTCAAGATGTCTGAACAAATGCTAGGCTTCCAGTGCACCAAACTACATCCAGCTTCGGAGCAACAAGATATGACTTTCAATGAATGCGTGCCCTTAATGAGTCAGTAACACTACGGGTGCTACTGGCTCAGAGGACAGGAGTTCTAGACATGTTTTTTATTTTATTTTTGTAGACAGCCCCACAATTATATGCAGGTGTTTTGTGCTGCTGCAGATATAAAAATATACTTGTTGCCTTCCCAACCCTGAGTGCAAAAAATGTATTATTGTTTCTCACTATGAATTTAACAAAAAATCTATGTCTTTTAAAATGTCTCTATTCTTGTGTATATTTTTCACAAAGGCTTCATGTCAAATTAAATGCTTAAATAAAAAAGCTAAGAATAGCAATATCTGGATAAATCACTTTATCAGCAAACAGTAGCCCAGTATCAGGAAATACCGATTGCTCGCCTGTCAGTGTCAGTAAATTCGGTCGAAACACTTCCAATTTCCAATCAGGCTGTTTTGATGCAATCATGAAAGTGACCATTAAGGATGGTTGATGCAATCACTTTACAGCATTTAAAGCTTCTCACAACATTGATTTGGTGTCTGCTGGTGCTCTAGGGATGCAACCAGTAAACCCACTCCCTAGTTATTCAGTGACCAACAGCCTTCTGATATTGGATTTTTATTTTTATTTTTAGCTGGACTTAACTTGGGCCCCCAGTAAAGTAGGTACTGAAATAGAAGCTAGAAAGTAACTGTTAATGGTTGAAAACCCTAATAACCGAGTACAGCCAAGTAGAGCTGCGCTGAGGTGATTATGACTAAATAACATTGAAAATGCTCCTTTTCCAATTTCATAAGTAGAGCAGTCATTTCATACACCGCAAACTGTGTTGCCTGTGGAATACTCAGTTATCTGGATCATGGCAACAGCAAACAGGCTTAAATTGTAGGCAACTGGACTTTTGTGCAGTTTTTCTGAACATGTTTCAACACCTATACAGGAGTCTGGGTAGTGGATAGTAGATTTATTTTCTCAAACTCTTGCAGTTCACTAAAAAACTGGGGAACTGTTCTTTGGGTGTATATATAGCTTTGAAGCAGGTGCAAACTTCATCTTTGTTAGCAAGTAACTGTTAGCCAGTAGTGGTATTCTCACAACATCTACAGACTTCTTATTTTCCAAAATCTGCCATAAAAAATAGTTTTAATTTGTCATGCATTAGCAGTCTGTTTAACAGAAGTATGGCAGATCCAGGCTTCAACATCATATACAATCAACTGTGTGCCGAGTTTAAGATCCCAGCATTAATCAATGGACATTGTCAGATAGATGCCAGAGACAACAAGGAAACATAATATTGCAAATTTTTGACATTGTAGAGAAAAAGATACAACGGTGCTTTAATGAAATGATGAGGAAATTATACTCCTTCTCAAAAGTGACTGATGCCTGAGCTTTGGATACCTTATGTCCTCGAGGTGTTTTGAAACTCCTCCAGATCTAAAAGGAGACAGATTAATGCATATATAAATCATCCAAAAGTTATGTAAATTATTTATTTTGAATTCTAATTTGCATAAACATGCGCCAAGGCAAGAAAGATTGCAGACAGCAATAAATAACTTCTCAAAATAAATGTGATTTTTTTTTTTTGTGTGTGTGTTTGCAGACAATTTCCAAAAGGTTAAGAATTTCAACAAAATTGTAAAACCCCAGGAGCAAGATGAGATTGCTTCTTGTCCAAAAGTGCATATGGATCCAACGTGTTTAAAGCCTAATTTTTAATGATTTATTTCTCTCTCCATGGGCACAACCTGAAGAATGAATGCAACTCCACAATCCCAGAATGCAACAAGCATAACATTTGTGGCCACGCCCTATATTGGCCTAACCATACATCATGGGAAGAAGTAACATGCTGCAGCCAAAGACTAGCACTTTGCAAAACAAATCTTTCTTTGACAAGGAACATTTTTTTAATATTGCTCCCGCTGTAAGCTTGTTTTTTTTAATATGTGCAGGATTTTTTTATAGACTGCTTTGACTTATTATTGAAATTATCTGGTTGTATATGTGTTCACAGATCAGTGTGACATTAGCAGATCACCCACAGAGATGGCAGCTCCCCATCTGTGCCTCATGGAATATCGGCTTACACCTTTAAAAGGTGGAATATAGGGTAAAAAACAGCTAGATAAATATTTAATTGTTCCTATGTCAAGCAAGGTTAAAGCACTAAATTGGACAGCATCTAACAGAATGGGGTGATATAGACGGATACACAAACACACACATAGGTACAGAGGTGATATCGAGCTAGCCGATGATCGATCTAGCTATGCTAGCATAATCAGCGAGGCTATCTCGCTCGGCTCTGCTCTCTCTCTCGATCGGCGGCTCTCTCTCGCTCTCTCTCTCTCTCTCTCTCTCTATATTAATATATACTATCTATTATTAGATATATATATATATAGTATATATATAATATATTCTAAATAAATATATATATATATATAAATAAATATATATATAAATATATAAATAAATATATATATAAATATAAATATATAAATATAAATATATATATATAAATATATATATAAATAAGAGAGAGAGAGTGAGAGAGAAAGAGAGACTGGAAGTCATAAAACTAAATTAGATGTAATTAAATAATTTTGACCTGCATTTTAACTGCCAGTTTATCTTCTTTAGAAGCCCTGAAACAATAAAGAAAACATAAAACCCATGGATTATTTGTGTGTGTGGTTTATGCTCCTTTAGGACATGTATCAGAATTTTCATTTGGAGGTTTAACACTTTCACCAACACCAATTGGTATCGTTGACCAGAGCTCTGTCTCCTTTCCTCTCGCTTCAAAAGAAATAAAACAGGAAGTCTGAGGCAGCAAAGTCCCTTAAACATTTATTAAACATTAACTTCCCGGCAAACTTTGGATTGTTACACAAGTTATAAACTATAATAATAGCTGTGAAGTGGTCGGTTTTATATTTATTGGTGAGAAATGCAGACGTAATTTACATGAATGGCCCCATTTGGGATCCGGTAATGGTAACACAGGAATGAAACTGAATAAGACGGTTTGAGGAAAATAAATGTTTCAATGTGCTAGGTCTGATATAAAGATGTCAGAGACGCAGATCTAGTGTTTTCATTGTGTGAATAAAAATAACTGCAAACATCATTGTAGAAAACCTTTTCATATCACTCAGCCTTATCAGATGACATTGCATGGTCCTCTGGCATTCTCTCCAACTTTCAAACAAGAGCAACATTTTATTTGATTCCATCTCATTTATAAAAACTAAGACAATTTATTTAAAGCAGCAGTACAGTTACATTTGAAGTCCTCATGTGTGCTGAGGTTAGTTTTTCACATCTAAAAAGATCATTGTCTAGACAGAACATATTTCAGCCTGTCCCACCCTCAGCCATTATTGTCTAGATAATAGAAAACACAAAGCTGATGGCTAAGAAGTCTAAAAGTACTGGCCGAGGTATATTTAAATCAGCCTTTACCAGAGGAAAATTCTGAAATTCACCATGCTAGCATGGTGAAGCACAAAGATGTAGTCTGTAACTTTGTTTTTGTTAACTTTGTTAACTATTTGTTTTCTTTACCCTTTCAATGTGACCCTCAGTGAAATGGGTAGCTAATCATCTGAGAATAACAAATATTATAGCAAATATGAAAAATTACGTCCAACTTTTCCAAAGACATCTTGGCAGAAATCATTTTGTTTTGAGAATACTAACCTGGAAGTCTTTATAATGGTAAAAGTTGTATACGTTTCCAATAAGAAGTTTAATATCCTTAATTTGGATGTTTTTTTTTTTAGTTATACTGTGTAATAGAAGAAGCCTTTATAAAAACTTTGTTTAAATCTAAACTTTTTGGAATCAAATTATTCAAAATCATCAATTAATTATCATTTATAATTTTCTCCGATGCAATTAGTGAGATATGGTTGACAAGAGAAAAGGGTTTCAATCTTGTGTCAGAAGGATATATCGATTTCAGTGTAGAGGACTGGTATCCCTACATTTCAGTGTGTGTGGAATGAAAAAAAATTATTTAAAAAAAGAAACGCTCGTGCAGTTTTGCAAATAGCAGAAGAAATTGTGAATAAAATAAATGTCGCTTCCAGATTCCTGGAGAGTAAACATGACCTGAGAGTCATTTCTGGCAAAGCCTTTACAGTCATGGCATGACACATAGACCAGTGTGTGACGTATAATGATGATGATAATGGTCTACATTTACTGTGAAATGGCTGAACAATATTCTTCTTCCAAAATACATGTCAGGAAAAAAAATGTATAGCAGCGTAATAATGGACTGGTCACCAGAATCAAAGCATACCAAAGCACGGAGCAACAGACCTGATTTTAACATTGTAAGCTTTTCTTAGCAGCCCAGGCCTCTTGTAGTGTTAGTTAATTGTTACAAAATGTAAAAAGTTAAATTTCTCTATAGCGTTGTGGATCTGGAGGTTTAAGCTGTTTTCTTTTTGGACTTATTTTTATTTGAAAGCTGTCTTATTAGGTCATGTTCAGAATCTCTTAAATTCAGATTTATCAAACTACTTTCTCATTACTATAATGTCATTTATACAGGAAAAAAATCACAGCGTGCACTCTGACTGAATGTGAACAAGGAAATGATTTGTCTATACAAGTGGCATATAGCTACAGCTGATTCCAGTTCCTAACACCAATGTCTTCCCTATATGTTAGCATATAGTGGGATTTGCTGGATATCACCGGGTGTGTGTTGCCTGGTTATGAGTTCCTGTCAATTACAAGACTTCATTTCCATTTTGCGCTCAGCTAGCTACGATTTGAATATCACTGATCCCAATTCACCGCACCAGCCTTCAGAAGCAGGTTGGGAGGTTGAGAGCTCTCAGCGGGGGGTACTCAAAATGTGAGATGAAAACTGCAATTTTTTGTACTGTTTTTTTTTTTTTTTTACTGACAGGATTTTGACATTTTAACTGATGGTGTGAGTGCTACCTTAGACAATTTTCCTCATTATATTTGTTTGCTGGTTTGCTCATTATTAAAGTTACAATATTCCTAGTATATGTTTACATAACCATTTGTAAATGCATCAGATATAGCACAAAATTGCATATATTTGGCTTTTACTTTTATGCATTTTGCATGTATTTGAGTTTACATAAATATTTAAGAGCAAATGAATGATTTTATGGAAATTAAATCCAGCAGAGGCTCATCAAAGCAAAGGAGTATCATATTTCCAGAGGGTCGGGAAAAAATTATCAAGTGAAACCAGACATTTATATATATTTATATATACATGCATGGTTCAATTCTTCAGGGTATACAGCCTATCCATCTAGGAATATAAAAATAAATTATAGCCTCTTAATTCCTTCAGAACTTTCCTCCCTGTCTCAATTTTATACTACATCCTGTAACAAATCTTCAGATTTGACGTTAAGGTGCTGTACACAGAGCAGTGCATGAATTCACATACTTTGTTTAGGCATTCATCTTTCTGGGAAAATGCTTTAAAACAGCCTGTAATGATTGATCTTTACCAAGGTTGACTGACTATTACGCATGGCAGTTATCTCACAGTTTATTATATCACACGTAGCAGAGTTGCCCTGTAATTCATAATAGCAACACTGGCTAAGATTCTCCTGGCATGATGATGAATACAGTTCCATAGATTCAGCGAAGTCGATGATAATATCAGTATTTTCTAACAAAATAATAGCAATTTAGCTATAAGTATGTGACAATAGACAAACTGTTTTTACTAACAGCATCAACTCTATTCCTTATTTAGAAGTGACAGTGAGTTCCCATTACCAAACCCCAGGAGCCTGGAACCGAAGCAGCCACTGTAGGTTTAGACACTATTTTTGTCAAAAATGCGATTTCCCAATTTGGTCAGGTCAAACTGTCTTCAACAAAATTGGTAGAAAATATTAGGAAAATACGTCCATTTTTGCAAAGATACAAATGGCAAATTAAATTCCAAAAGGCACAAAAAAAATACAGCAATTTTCACAGTAGCCGTCTTACTCAAGTCAACAGTTTCCTAATTTCACACTTTAGATTTTAAAACTGACTCAGCTTAAATTGCCATCTAACTTAGCAGTTCTTTGGTGACGGTGGAAGGTTTCACAAATGAACAAATCCTTAGGTTCACCCGACCTCAACTAGACTCACCCGAGAATAAAACCAGCCACCCTCTTTTTCTAAAGGGGACAGTGTTCCACCACACCAACTTACCGCCTGCTTGCCTGTCAGACTGGGGCTGTCACATTTAAAAGTAAAAAAAAGACTAGTGCTCACAACAGTTACAAACACAATGGGATGCTTATGAAAGTTTTACTACGCGGAGAAAAAGGTCTTTTGCGTTTCCAGCGGCTTCGGGTCTGGCGCTGAGGAGGAGAGGTTGTTGTAAGAATGATGGGATGGAGAATAATGATGAGATAACAGCGTTGAAAGGGATGAGAAAAAGCCAGATGGAGGTGAACACATACACAGTATCTGAGTTTGACAGGTGCAGTGGACAGAGGGTGCTCTTTTCTAAGCGTTTCCTGATCAGTCCCGATGTTCTGCTGGTGCGGAGCCACACCTGCCAGTCACACCCTTTAAGGAAGAGCTACAGGGGAGACACACATACACGCACCAACCCGTGCACAGGGCTGAGGATATGACAGAGGGCTTTAAACTGAGCCTCATCCCGCACACTTACCTGGCTTTACAGTCTATGTGTGTCACACTTCTGCAACTCTCGGTTCGCACACTGTCAGGGTTTTGCTCCCCATGTTTAATGCATACCCTCAGTCCTCACAGCTGGCACTGATAACACTCTCTGATGGCTTCTTGTGCCAAAGGTTGGATAATGGCAGCGTCGGCCTGCCATGATCTTCAGCCTCTATTACCTTTCACACCGTCTCCCCCTCGGAGGCGAGGTGAAGAGGGCTCCAAACAGATGGAGCGGATGAAGAAAAAGGAAGGATGGATTTGTGCTACATTAAGCTACTCAACCTTAAAGGGCCCACCGCTAAGTCATGCATGCTTTTCAACAGGAGCTGTTGAAATTCGTGACGGGAAAATAAAGTGCCGCACCAAAAAATGCTGAAGCGCTTCATAAATAGGGACAATAGATAAATGCATTCAAAACCAACTAATCTTGACTTAAACATGACAAATTAGATGTCAAGATGTCAATTAATGATATTTTGTGAACTTCACGCCTAATTTCCTCAGAGAACGCGTGAGAAACCGACCAACATCTCATTTTAGTGTGGTTTAGACTCACTGACTCTCTAAGGTTGTGGAAGGGGAGTTTTTTTCTTTCTTTTTTTTAACGCTACAAAGAGGTGACCTTCTCCAAGTCAGCTGTCTATTAAATTATTCACAAACTGTTCTTCAATGTCTGGAAGTTTCTCCAGCCACCAGGGAAATATCAAAAGTGCCTATTCACTGACAAAGTCTTTGAACAAAACGCCGGGCTCAGGAGGTCCCCACAGACTTCATGCAGCAGTAATACAATCTAATAACCCCGCTCACCAGGTGTTTGTTTTCCCTTTATTTTTATATCTCCAAATCCTATCGCGGACACTTTTTCCCTGAATAATGATCGGATTTTTAATTCCCAGGGAGGCAAAACAAACGCAAACAAAGTCATCCATAAAATAAAGACATGCGGTTGTCTTCATTCCTCAAGATGTGTGTCACACAACATACTGAAATAGTCCTGAAATCGCAAGTCAGGAAAAAAAAAACAGGACCTTTGTGTTTCCTGTGTATGTCCCACCTCTGTAGCTTTTTTCACACAAGGTGTTATTCAGTAACACTCTGGGCTATGAATACAATCCTATGCCAATGTAAAGTAAAGTACTAAATACTGAACTTCTACTATTCAATATTATGTTTTCTAGAAACATACAGTGACATGTGCTCAGCTGGTGGTGTGATGCTCTGTTTTACTAGTTTAACAACTTTCTAGCATTCACAGATTGTATGCTATATATACCGAACACATTAACACTTTTTACATTTAATTATGTTTAAACCACAACTTTCAATGTGTTTAATGTGGTGTACCAGTGCCAGATAGTGAATAAATGATTATTGAAAGGAAAATGGTCCATGGATTCAAAAGTTGTTGATAAATAAATGTCTTAAACGTCTCCCCTGCATTTGATACCTCTGAATAAAATCTGCTGCAGCAAAAAACTTTCAGACATCATCTAATTAGTAAATACGGTTCACTGTTTAATTTAATTCCAGCTGCTGAGAAGGCCGAACTCTACGCAGGCCGAGGAACACAGCAGACAGGTCAGAGATGAAGTGGTGGAGAAGACTGAAGCAGGGTTAGGTTATAAAACAAAATCCCAAGAACACAGGACAATGTGTCTTCTATCATATGAAATGCAATTTGCAAATTTGCGAACAATAACAGGCAGAAATTCAGTCTGTGGATCTGTGGCAAATCTAATGGAGACAAAACCCCAAAACAGTTACTGCTGCACCTGCAGCAAATGCTAGTTTTATAGAGAATTGAATCAGTGGAGTTAACACAAATGCAAAAAACAAAAAGGTAAAGTATGTACCTCTCACATCAATTATGCTTCATTTTGAGTTGATAGTTTTACCTAAATTTACTCACATCTATTTGTTAACCTGCACACATAGATGGGGCTCTTTCTAGAGAATACAAAAAAATCTATTATTACATCTTTGTAGATCATTAGTAGTTATTGCCCAAGAAAACCTCATCATGTGTCAAAAAGTGCCCCCACCCACCTGCTGCCAATATTGAGCATGATCTGGACCGCTGACAACACAATTCTGTAATACATTAACTTACAAGGGATAGCCATGGTGCCTTCTTGATACTCTTAGGTGTCCTAAAGTGTTCTTCACTGCAGATTGGAGTTCTTGATGATCTGGAAAACTGTTCTTTCAGGTGTAATATCTTTAGTGGCAATGTCCTTGGATGAGAGACAATTTTGATACATCAAAGATGGCTGCGTGCTTTTCTGTAGAGGTAACAGCTAAGGCCAAAGTCAATGATTTCAAGCCCATCTGCTCCCTCTTATATAGCTGTCAGCTCAGATATCATTACGTTCGTTTAAAGCTTGATTTTTGCTCGTGAAGGAATTACACTGAAACAAACTCAGCTCATCATAATGTGACAGCTTAAAATATCACTAATGGAAAGTTTTATTGATATACATTTATTTTTTAAGCTAAAAAAGCTATTTTCAATTAATAAATATACATCTAATGACTGGATAAAAACCTAAAAGCTCTTGGAATTGTTACCACACTGCAAAAACAAAACTTAAAGATAAGTCACATTTTCTTGAAATGAGTGTATTTGTCCTTGATTTGAGCATGTAAATGAGATGACTTGCCAATGGAATGTGATTTTTGCACTTAAGATAGGAACAACTCATCTCCATCATCTTATTTTAGAGGGCAGAATATCTAATTATCTTATTTTAGGGGTCAGAATACTCACTCTATTAGCAGATAATCTTATTTACCTGCTCAAATCAAGGACAAACACTCATTTCAAGAAAATCTGACTTATTTTTAGTTCCGTTTTCGCAGTGCACAAAATGCTTGCAAACACATAGAATTTGCAAAACATATTATGTCACTGGCAAAACGTTTTTTTCCATGACTTTATAACCGTTCGTTGGACACTTAACGATGTGAGTTGGGGTGATTCATACATTAGAATTTCACAAAGTAATTTAAGAGGTTTTCAGACTGCCGTAATATTTCTGTGGGGTGTAAGAAAACAGACTCTGTTCATAATATCCATCTTGTTCTCATTCATTACTTTAAAGAAACTATATGTGATTCTGCACAAATACGAACCGTGAGTGAGGAGAACAGCTTAGTTTGATTTGTAAGACCCACCTGATTGTTTTTTCCCACTGATAAACTAATATTTGTGATTATTAGATATGCACCAATCAATCATTCAGAAATCTAATTCTCTAATTACCCCTTGATTATCACTGATCAATGACCAACAGGACAAAAGAAAAGATATCATCAAAATTGAATAAAATCTAAAACAAATAGGGCAGATAATCTCATGCATAAACAGGAATAATCTTTTATTGGAGTTGTTTCTTTGCTGGATTCAATACTCCTATGTCTAATAAAAAGTGTGCAGCACCTTATTTTATATCTTATAAAATGTCAGAATGTGACTAAACTTGAATCGGCAGATCGGGTCTAAAAGCCAAAATACGTATTGGCTTGGAGTAGCCTGATTGGCACATCTCAGGTGAAAACATTTCACTACTTCCTTCTCCTTCTATTTAAAGAACCACCAGCTTTTTGTTATATTGTGTCTTTTAAGCAAATAGAAATGACAAGATACTTGGCAGCTAGCCAACGTGTACACACACACACACACACACACACACACTGCATCTACATCACATGGACACCCGTTCTGTGTGTCAAAAGGCTGTCGCGTTAGTGCTGGCTGAGTTAAAAAGTGGACACAAATCAAAGCTAGGACACTGAGCGACGCCCTCTATCTGCGCACCCCCCGGTCCCACCCCTAGAATGCACTGATAAAGGGCACGGTCGGCATAAATTTAGTGCTAAATGGGCAACTGTCATGTAGAAGGTGAAGGATCACGTCATACTGCGGGAATGAGCAGATGCCCGTGAAGGTCTAATGACGGTGACTGTGTCACATCTGTGTCAGTGCATGTATGCTCTTGCATAGTCCATACGTGAACCACCAAGCATCTCAAACAGACGGATTGCCCAGCCCACCAAATGCACGCATCAGACCGCCCACAGCACGCCGTGAACGTCAGTCATGTTGTATCACACTCTTTAAAATGAGGTATTGCTCTGCAGACAAGAAGAAAACAAAGGGAGAAGTGGACTGGCGATCAAACCGTAGGCTAGGTGTCATTTTGGAGAAATGTAAAGAGCTGGTGAGATAAGCCAGACGTGCTGATGTAATTCATCTGTAGGTCCACTGCAGTTAATTTAATAGAACTTTGGCAGTCATCAAGGTAACATGCAGACACACAGAGACCCCATTAGCAATATTAGTACAGGCGATGTGAAGTAGGAGAAATGCTTGTGTGTGTCTAGAGGAGGTGCATAGACTGAGGGGGTGGGCATTTACTTTTTCTCATTTATGTAATGCACAGTGACAGTGGAAAGGGCCTGGCTGCCTTAATTCCGCATAGATCATTAGGCCGACTGTTGACAACTTCTAGACCTTTGATAAGGCAAACCTGCTCCTTAATGGGAAACAGATCAAGTACATCAAAGCAGTCTGCTGCCCACGATGCAGATTTAAGACAACAACAACAGTTTGCTTCCCAAAGAGTCTGAAGACTGTAGTGGAAAATTCAGTTTCAACAAAAATGTTTTGAACTCAAATCGGAGAATGGCTTTAGCACCTTAGAAAATGTCAGTTTGCACATTAAATACTGATTTATTCTGGAAAGATCTGACAGCAATAAAGTGAAAATATTAATGATTCCAGAAAATGCTTAAACAATTGAAGGACTGTTCTTATAGAAATATTCTACAAATATGTGATTCTGAGGAACAAAAAATACTTTTATTAATGTTTTATTATTGTCAAAATAAAAAGACTGAAATTTGAGAATATACATATAAACCCTCTACTGACCTAGATTTAGTCTTTTAGCTTTGTACAAAGTTTAGGGTATAAAATGACTTAAAGAAAGCTCTTTAAAAAAAGTTGTCAAAAAATATGCAGACAATTTAAACACTGTGATTTGAGGAATATGTTACTGAAAAATAAATGTAATAATTGTTTAAAAAATGCCTGGATGATGGTTGTTAATCTATTATCCAGCTATCTGAATAGGCTATCATAGACGTAACAGATGTTTTTGTCACACTTT
The DNA here is from genome assembly GCF_011125445.2 of Fundulus heteroclitus. Classification (NCBI taxonomy): domain Eukaryota; kingdom Metazoa; phylum Chordata; class Actinopteri; order Cyprinodontiformes; family Fundulidae; genus Fundulus; species Fundulus heteroclitus. The sequence goes on from NC_046362.1 coordinate 10,684,942, forward strand.
ACCTAACCTTTACCATAACACACTACAATTACTGAAAGAGTGCATCAAAAAGAACCCAGGAAAACCACATTGGTCTCTTTTGACTAGGTTAAGGTCAGTGATTCAACAATAAGAAAAAGGCTTTGCCTAAAGTTTCACCAGTGGGAGAGTTCTGAGATTTGACCAACATTTACCAAATTGCTATTTGACGTATTTGGCGAATGGACTAAAACTGAATTCTCTGGAAGATGTTTGTCAAGTTTGCTCCGGTGTAAAGGTAGCTTGGCACATCAGCAAAAGAATATCATAGCAATAGTGATGCATGGTGATGGTCTGGATCCGCTTTAGGACCTGAACAATCTGCCATGAAAGAAAACCAACTCAGCTTGCAAACAAACAAACAAGCCGACTTTATGTTGCTGTCAGAGCTTTGATTTATGTTCCAGGTGGCAAAGAACTGAGTTTGACTAAGAACATTTCCTCCATCTAATGAATCACTAAGCAGGCAAAGCCATCCAAGAAGGCAACGATATAGAGTCACAGCTGCACATTATTGGCTATGGGCCTTAAAATAATCTGATGTCCTGATGCCTCAGGTGTCTGGGCCCATGGCTGGATTCCGGCGGAGTCACGGACTCATCCCCGGGCTCCAGCATTGTGGCTGTTGGGGGTTTTCCTGGGGCTCCTCTCTACTCTTCCCTGGGACGGGCGAGGCAGCTTTCCCTGTGTTGGCCCCTCTTGGGACTCTTCGGGCGTCTGGGGTTTTGGTTCCCCTGGCGTCTGCCTAGGCGCTCTGGGGGGCAGGTCTTTGGCTCATCACAACCACTATTGAGCATCATTCTCATGGATGAACTTTACATACCAGTGTTGTAGTACTCGAGTCCGAGACTCGAACTCGAGTCCGAGTCATTAGCTAAATTTAGAGACTCGTGACTTGACTTGGACTTGCGCACTGATGACTCGAACTTGGACTCGGACTCCTACATTCAGATCATTCTGACTCGGAGATTGAGAAAAAGACTCGACTTTTTTTAATATCATTAGGCTATAATTTTAATGTCATTAGAATATTATTTGATGTATGATTTTAATATCTAAATGTCGTACCGCGCACGTGACGTCACCATCTCATGAGCAACGCCCCTTGCCGCTAAGGTTGGGCAAACAGTGTGAGAGCGCACGTAGCAACCAGCCGTTACACATGCAACAGATACAAGGATATGACCGACTTTACAGCTGTTAAACTTTCACAAAAGGATGTCCAGGCGCCCATTTTACTGGTAGAACTGTGGAACAACATACCAACGTTCAGCTCAAACGATGACTTGAGTGTCGAGGGCTTAGAAAGACTGGAATACGGGCCGAGTTGATAGAAAGGTAAGTCTATGTTTTTCTCCTGCTCAGCGTTCATTGCGTCATCGGCCGTTTTTTTTTTTCTGTTTGTAGTCACCGTCCAGGAATCGGTATAAATTTCCCGGCCCGCCGAACAATTTAGTCCGGCCCGGTGGCCATGCATTATCATTATCCAACGGCTGTATCTCCTCGCTGCATCGACCGATCTTCACCAGATTTGTTGTGAGTAATGGGGGGACGCTGCCGAACGCGTTTGTGGGAATCGCCCGGTGGACGGGCGAGGAAAATGCGTGACAGCATCTGCGGTGGGGGGAGCCGCGGCGGTGCGCTAACCCCGAACGCCGGCCGGCACCGCGGAGGTGTGCGAACACCGCCCGCCGGCCGGCCGGCACCACGGCGGTGTCCCGCACCGCCGGCCGGAGCCGCGGCGGTGGCCAATAGGCCGGAGTGCGCTTGGCTGCGAGGGCCGATCGACGCCGCTTGCGGCTTTAACATCCTTCATATGCGGCCTATCAGCGTACCTCGAGTCGCTGTTGCACGTTCCATAACAACAATATTTAAAAACCATGGTTAGGAGACGTCTTAGACTTGGAAAAAGCAGTCGTTTTACAGAGTAAAACCAAGGGTAACTACAGCGAAAGAGTTATTAGTGCAATGGAATGTTACTGCTTCATGTCATACATCACACGTCACGGCATGTTCCTACAACGAACTTGGATCAATAAGTGACTCGACTCGGACTCGACTCGGATGAGTAGTGGACTCGACTCGGACTCGACTCGGATTTTTTTTTTAATGACTTGGACTTGACTCGGACTTGAACACTGGTGACTCGAACCTGGACTCGGACTCGAGGCATAGTGACTTGACTACAACACTGTTACATACACAAGCGCACTCTCACAATCACCTACAGGTACTTGGATTCAGGTACGTACAGATCCACTTTTATACAGAAAACCCCTGTTATTATCTTTAGCTGTCACGTTGTAAATTTTATATTAAATAATACTTTATATTCTTCGGTGATGGTATCAAGGTGTTGATTGTTTGTACCTGTAATACCTTATCGGTTAGTTTTGCTGTTCTTTTACTATCGTTCTTTGTAGGTGTAGAAGCAGACTCTAAGGATGTTATATTGCTCTCTCCCTTTCCTCTCCTCTTTCTCTTTCACATTTTCTCCATTTTAGCATTTTGTCTCAGCTGTTTCTCTCCTTTTTTCCCTCTTTTACCTTCCTGTTTTAGTGTCTATTTAATATGAAATAGTCCCAGCATAAAATCTATCCTAATAAATATTTTTTGCATACATAAATCAACCGGAGCACTATAGTGAAAGCAGTAATGTTCCACTTGTGAAAGTAAAATCTGTTGGTCTCTTTTTGGCATTAAGACAGCAATTCTTATTGTCACATTGCCAGACACCAAAAATTAGAATAATACGATGACATGGAATAAAACCTTTTTTTTTCTACATAAACAGAGCAGCAGCATCAGTGAAACAAACTATATAACCTTGCTGCAAATAGATTTGCATCCATTCTAATCAGAAAGAGTATTGTGTGAGGAGGACAAAGAAAGAGAGCTTTCTGTGTTTATCCCAAGCGAAAGCTGAGACACGTCAGTATCTTCTGGGATAAGCTAATTCATTAACAGCTTCTGGCACCTTGGGAGACAGGATTAACAATCCCTTTATGCTGGAATGTAATTGAAAATATGGCCGGTATCATTTTTCACACAAATGTGATTGGATATGCTTCCTTTGTGTTAAGGTTAGTCACAGTTAAGCCATAATTTAATTTTGAAGCTACAGCAGGCGTGGTACGTTACAGTTACCCAGCTGGGTTAAAGCAGCATTATAGCAAAAAAAAAGGTAAAAACAGAACTGCTAATACTCAACACCATCTAATTTGAATCAATGTTAATTTTTTGGATATGGCTACTGTTAGCTGCCGTGGGGGCAATCAAAGGTCATTACGAGTATATGATGTGATGCATGTCACATCAGGTGTGTTTTTAAACAGAACGAAAATAAGTAATAGTTTATTGAGGACTGAGGTGCCATCAGACAACCCCTGAAACTAAACCTGGCATTTCAGACATCCTGCAGATTGCATGTTTACAGAGAAAAATGGAAGCTCACAGCATTTGACAGGAGAAGACCCAATTTTCGATATTTTCACTTGGACATAAAACTCTGTAAATTGGCACGGCTGCCCCCAAAATCAAGATCCATATTTCGAAAAGCTGTGTGAAGAAATTCTTGCAGATGTTCAATGATGCATGAATATTGGATGCTACTGTGTTGGTTTCTGCTGAAACCACTCACTTCAGCTGAAGAAGCGTTTAACTCAAACAACACCACACGAGCGTAAACACAGGGAACGGGGACTATCTGTCTTCATATTTCATCTTGTCACACAGTGCATCTTTTTGACAGTACAACTAAGTGAATACAACGTAAACAGCTGATTATGAAGACATTCATTAAATGTGGGTTTTGAAAGATCACCATCTTGACTCCTCCTAATTATTAACATACAGTTCCTTGTATTGTTTCACTAAGACTTGAGGCTTTTTAACAAACAGACTTTCACTCTTGGTAAAAGCACACATGTATTGAGACTTTGGTGGATCCCCAATGCGTTCAATTCTTTAAAACATTTTGTGGTAAAATAAAATAAAAAAATCCCTTCCTATTCTAAATTCCAAATCTATTTATAAATGTGTTGCCACAACTTGTCACCATTGACGCGTCATAAAAAAAATTGTTTTCACAATAAGCAATCAATCAAGATTGTAGTATAAAAGAAAGCCTTCAGGTGTGAACTTTTTTTCTCCTCTTTTTGACTGATGACGCACATATAAATTTGCCACAAGTGGTCATCTGCTACAAGGGGAGAGGTGACTTCTATAATGACACATGAAGAAAATAACTCCATTTTCAAGATTGTTATGATCAATATTTAATCCATGGGGCCGAGGCACCCTTCAGGATGGAGGAGGCCGGTTGCCCTGTTATCTCGGAAGCAGAAGCAGGAGGCCATTACTTGTGTGGGTGGCGAGAGACCCGTTTGATTGGCAGCCCCTGATGAGGCTCGCCACGATAAGACCCCAGCACTGGAGGCCCTGTGACCCTCCTTTGTCTTTACCATCAAGCCTGGCACGGCCCCCGATAGGTTGATAAGACAGAACTTAGCCGCTGTTTTTCTCCCCGAGATGACACAAAGAAATAAAAAAAAAATAAAGCCAAATAGAAGGGGAACTTAAATAGAGGGGGAGGAGCAGCTGAACTAAAACCGTTCGTGTGTGTATTTATTGGTCCATGAATCAATATGGCTTTTCTTGTAGAGAAAGGCCTGGGTGTCACGGAGAGTGAATATCTATCACTTCCACCTGGAGCTGCAGCGCTGTGGCAAGGTCGCAGCTGATAGCCTCGCATCGGTTTCTGAGGGGTGGCTGAATAAAGGGGATGACAGCTAAGCAATATGGGGATATAACTCATATTACTCATCTTATACACCACCAATTGCAATGGCCCTGATTATAAAGGGTGATTTACTGTATGCCCAGCTCAGGGCTCATAAACATCCAGGCACAGGACACTGCATATGGTCCCTGCTTTATGTTGATTTTTTTGCACCATTAGGTCTATTTGCTGACCTGCAGCTATTACCCACTATAATAAAACACAAGATCCATGCTTTATTAGGCATACAATCCACTTTTTTTTTTTAACTCAGGCACTGAACACAACTGCATGTGGATATTAGAATGGACATCTGAAGGTTTTCTGAAATATTTGACTAATCTGACATGTTTTCTTTTCTTTTTTGTTTTAGACGATCAATACCTTTACAGGACATCTGTAACAAATGGGTAAAATGTAAATGAGAATATACATGACCTAGAGTGTATAAGCAGAAATGAGCTTCCTCTGGAGCGTACCCTGGCTCAGCCTTAGAGATCGGGCGAGCCCAAAGTAGAGCTGCTGATTTTCTGCATTGAAAAGAGTGAATGAGTAGCGGTGGTTTGAAAATCTGATCAGGACGCCTAGCTTTGGGGTTTTTCTGGGCACGTCACACTTGGACGAGACCCCAGGGAAGACCCAGAACTCACTGGAGGGTTTATGTAACCCGTCTGGCCTGGAAACATTGTGGGATCCCACAAAATGAGCTGGAGGATGTCACTGGGGAGAGGGAAAGTCTGGGTTTCCCTCCTGAACCTGTTGCCCCCGCAACCCAATCTCAGACAAGCGGAAAACAATAGATGTATGGATATATGAGGAATTATTGACTGTTATTGTTATCATGAAAAGTCCTGCTTCAAAGGGCAATGTGGACAATAAAGTTTCAGACTAACTAATTTTCTAAACAATTACATTTTTTTCCAAAAGAGAAATTAAACTGTTTAAATTACATTTTTACCTACTGAGCATTCAAGCATTTGCACTTTAATGTAAATATTTTCTAGAAGTGCACAAAGAAATGGACTGGTCAACTGAATTGATTGATTTTCATTTTGATCGGCCATGACCGGAGCTTGGCTGGACAAAATTTAAAGGCCAAGCAGCTGATCAGTCAACTCACCTTACATAAGAAAAGTTAGGTTCAGTGTTCAGTGAGAGTGAGGTGCTTAAAAAAACTAGAGAACACACAGATGTGAGAAGGTATTTTAAATGAAACTATGTCTACCATAACATGTTAAGGTATCTCTGCAGTTCCTTAAGCCTACAAGATAGCAACACTTTCAATACATAACATAAATGCTAAACAGCAAAGTTTTGAGCTTTCAAGTCTTGTCTGTTAGGAAACAACCTAAATGTGTAAAATGTTTTCAACTACTTGGACATCATATGGTTGATAATCCTGTTCAGAAACACTTTTTGTTATATGGGGTAAAATGGTCCTTCCAACCTGAAAGTAGTTAATACATTATGTTTACAGAAAAAAGAAGGTAAAACAAACTCAATCTCTGTGGGGAGCTGAAGCTTAGCGGTTAGCTTTGATGTTAGCCATTCATTGTAGCTCAGCTGCTCTCACCGTATACTTTGAACATAGCTGAGAGTCGCAAAAATCCAACTGCGTACAAGTTTAAGAGAAGACGAGGACGGCCTCAGTAGCATGCAATAAACTAAGCTACATAGAATAGAATAGCTGTCTACTCGCACATCCCAAACTGCCATAATACTGGTTATCATTTTATATCTGAGAATGTTGTTGTTATGAGGATGTTTGAATGCACAGATCTGCATTAGGATTATAGAAGACCATACCTATTTAATTAGCACGTTTTATGCCTGTAGTAAGCGTACAAATGTTGTTTATTTTTTGTTGCTTGTCTCAATATGCATACTTTAGCGTACTCGTGTGCTCATGTGCTAGTGACACTTCATCAGCCTCAGTCCCAACACTGTTCCAATTGCCAAGAACACCAGACTGAGAACGGACCAAATCCCTGGACGTTGTTCTCGCCCCATCCTCTTTATCGAGCATACATCAGAGCAGACTTGTGCGTTCTTCAGACTGATCGCTTTCCCAGAATGCACTGCAGCGTCATTTTTTAGAAATATTTTTTTAGACATTTTTAGATATTAAAAATATTATTGATTTAAAAACGTTTTTAATAAAATATGGTGTCGAGTATAAATAGTTGTGTACGTTAAAAAAGCTAAAGAACTTAAATTATAATTTATTTAACACAAAATATTACCTCTCACATTCAACAATGAATACATTATTCATACAATTATTTCATTTTATGATCAATAAGTAATAATTTATTATAATCTAAAGACTACTAATAACAGGAGGTGAATCGCAGGTCCAGACAAGCTGTGCGTGTGCTGATGTCACAAGTACACGAGTACGCTTCTGTTCCAATACACAGAGATACGTTCTGCGTGGTCCTGTTCTCCCCAAGTCTGTACTTTCTGTGTTATTGCCAAGAATGAACTTGATGAGAACGCAAGTCCGTACTCGCGTTCTTGTGAATTGAGAAACAGCCATTGACTTCAACAAGGTATTCCCTTAAAGGTGCATTGCAAAAGTTCCAGAGATCCAAGTTTGCCCCCTCTGGCGACAAATTAAAATGACACCAGTGTTGTTCACAGGCATGGGAGAAAAGGAAAAGCATCTGCCGCTGTGACGCTAAAGGTATTTTGTTTGGTGTGCTACGTTTATCAGACAAGACAGAATTTAGAAATTAAATAAACTTACAGGTAATGTCAGTGTTGTGTTCGCCACTTTCAGTGTTGGTACAGAAGTTTGAAAACTTTCAGTTTGTTTGAACAAAAGTTCAGAAACAGTCTTCAGTAAAATGCGCTGAACATTTGAACATAACACAGTCTCATACTGGATTGCGGTGAAGTAAGTTTTAGGTTGGATACTTATCTCGTGCAAAGGTAACACTTAGTAACAACTAAGCATTCTAGATTGCTGTTCTGGTAACGAGGTTTTAGTTGTTGAAGTAGGAGCACACACAAATTGACTATGTTTTTGCTCTTGTTTTCTTGTTTCTTTCTTCGACATGCAGCAGCAGGCTGATGCAAGGAGATTCTAGCTGAAAAATAAGGGAGCCAAAAGAGACAACTGTGACAGGTTCAAATTTATATGCAGTATAATAAAAAAGGACTATTCTAGACTTGTTTTTCTGTAGGTATGTCTAGGCGATCTCCAAAACATTTCTGATAAGTAATCAGAAAAAAAACATTGTCACTCCTGTGACAAAGTCCACCGCTTCTTCTGTTGCTATTTGGGTCTTTCCAGAAGTTTTACACATATTTCCTGGTGAAAATGTACGTCTAACGCCAAAAGCTGACTTTTACACACAAGGATGCACCGAGAGCACAGCAACCGGATTAGCTTTACGCATGCTGTTGCTATGGAGTTTAAATGTTTAAGTGTCCTCAAGCTGGTTCACCTATCAGGAATTTTAGCCCAATTTTTTGCTCCAATCTTCCCCTTCCAATAGGTGCTGACTATCGTCCTGTCTCTTAAGATAAGAGATTTAAGATATTGGTGCCATGTGTGGTGTGTTAAGAGTGATCAGGTCCACTTGGTGGAACCTCAGGACCAATCCGACTTCAGATCGGGGATATTCGTCATGTTGGATTATATTGCCCGATAACTTAGTGTGTGTGGTGTCCCACAAGGAGAAACAAGCAGAAAAAAAGGCAACTCACCTCAGTTTCATAATGCAGCAAAAGTAAAAAGCCTGGTCGCTTTGTCTCCACTACTTTAACCAACGGCTTTTCTTTGTTATGTTTTTTTTTTTTAATTAGTCCATAAATGACTACCATTATTCTTCCTTGTCGTCTAAGTTTATTTACTCTGAACTCACGTTAGATCTGGGGAGGATTGGTAAGATTTCCCGTCTCATATGTGAATGATCCCGAGTGAAATCTGTTTGTGGGTGGAGTGTTGAGTTTGCCGTCTGACCGGACACCACACCCTGTACGAGCAAACCTGTTATATCTACCAAGACTGCACTGCGTCTTTGTACAACAGAAAAGGATTGAGGGTGAGCATGCATCAGAGGATAAATAAGAAATCTTTGCTCCAATTAAAGGAAGATTTCAATATAATTCAGCACTCTGACTAAAACCTCTGAGTAATATGTTGAATAATATTCCAAATTGTATCCCAACATTAAGTTATACACAATAATACACTTGTATAGTATGTTGAGTAGCAGAAATAGTTTTTGATCTGTGCTTTCACAAAACAAAAATTTTCTTCTTTTAGGCAACATTAGTCTTGTGCAGAAACTCAAAATGTATGTTTGCACAGCAGAACCATGACTACTAAAATTATGACAGTCATTCAGAACCTGACCATCCAATCAAATGGGTTTAAGAAATCAATAGACAACTCCAGTGTGCTCCACTCAAAATTGTGGGTACATTCATTATTATCATCTGGAAGCAGCATTGGCTGGTAATGATCACCAACAGGGTCAATTTTAAAGTTTATTTTGGGATTCAATTTTGTATCCCAATTCCTGACAACATATCATTCGATGCCAGGAAATAAAGAGTTCTGACTTACACTGATCATCCCATTTTTAAACATACTTTTTGTCCTGCATAAGTATGAGATAATACATCTAATTTATAGAACTACCGATGAAAGACATAATATACATGCACATCCTCCTACTTACAACACTAAGCCAATTAAAATGTCCCGTTCCATTTGATTGAACCACTAAATCTAATTACACCTCTGCATTTGAAGAAAAATGTTTTCAGGATCTCCTTTCACATGAAGAGGAGCTTAAAAAAAACGACATCACCATAACAAGGTGCAAGTTTATTCCTTAAAGAAGTACATTGACTAGAAAGATGTATGTTTTTTGCATAAAAGGTTAGGTTTATTTAACTGCACAAATTGCAATCATTTAAGAACATTATCTTTACCTGTCTCTCCTCTTTTCTTCAAACACACAATGAAAGAGATGCAGCGAGTGGATCAGACCTCGGTTTATCATTGCTTGCAAATTGTTAGCTTTGTCCATCAACTAGGTTAACTGACCTGCATGGAAAGTGTGTGTGGTGCTGGATAATATCATACGGGATTCAAAAGAGATCTAATCATGAATTCTTTTTCACTTACCTATTATGTAAAATGCATTTGGACTGAACTTTGCTTGTTTATCTTATTTATCTTTAATAGGGACCACTAATAGCGAACCACAAAAGTATTTTGTGATGTAAAAAAAGAGACGATAGTAAATCCCTTGTAAACATTTTCCACCATAAATGTAACGTATGTCCGTTGTATGTCTTATGAAAAATAAACAAATCTTTTATAGGAAGAAATGTAAGAAAATATGTTGGAAAGAAAGATACAATGACCTTCGAATTTGAGTAATTTCCTGATATTTACTTAAAGTTTTAAGTTACAAGGAAAATACAAAAGTTCAAACTAATCTCACTCTTATCAGTAGGGAGTAGGGTGCAGAAGAAATGTATAGCAAGAAAGCATGCAACAAAATGGACCTGAAAAAAACAGAATGGTTCTCCAAAAATGAACGAGAAGACAATATGGAAAATGGTCTGGAATGCTGCCAAGAGGCAGACAGCCATGTTGAAATAGCTGACTGCATTTCTGCTATGTGCTGGTCACATTGTAAATGTTGGGATTGATGGGGAATGTGTTTTGTTCTAATCAAACTAAACCTAAATTTTAGGTCACAGCCATGGACAAAAGAAATCCCCGAAACCTGAGAAAGCTGCTGAATTTGGCAGAGTGGCCAGATGTTTGTATATAATTAGGATGTAAGATGATGGAAGACTCCTGCCAAAGATAACTGATTGCTGACACTGAAACACATATTTAACAAAGCATTACAGTTTAAAGATGTACACACTTATGCGGTCAGGTATTTCTTTATTACCTTTTCCCCAAACCTGTTTGTTTTCTTATATTTGTTACATTTTAACACCACAAAAACTGGCCACTTTAATATTATTTCGTTCTATTTAGTCTGATTTTAAAAGTAAGCACCGGCTGATCCTCATTGTGTCCACCCAGCATGTTAATCAAGGTGGAGGGGCGCTGAATAGAAAGGACAAACACATCACAGGCCCCTGAAGTTTATCCTACTAGCTCATACTCTCTAAATCTCATAAAAAGACTCGAGTGAAATAAAGAAAGACAAATCCAAAACAAGCACCCAGCATCCTTTAGACTGTTTTAGAAGTGGGTTCTCAGATGGGGTCGACAGCAGTGTTTTACCACCACCTGGCAGACACCTCACAACCTAACGCTGTAATTAACTGTCAGGACTGATCTTCAGAACAGATCCCGTGTTGAGAGCATAGACGAATCCAAAACAACTATACGACAAGCGGAAACGCTGCCTCTGATTAACATCACATTTTTATGCTAATAGCCTCCCTCTTTGGTCTGATTGATAACACATAGCTCTATTTGTCATTTTTCTTCCAGTCACAGGATTAGATTGTGATAGAGGAGGAGAGAGGAACCCAAACAGATGGCCAATGTTTTTTTTTTTTTTTTCTTTTCCTTGCTACCCCTATCAGGAAAATGAAGCCTCAGCTTTTGATTGTATACGTAAGATACTTACCGATAACATTTAATTACGCAGCTGGACGCACGATGATATCATCTGGATTTTGCAGTGCCTGTATGTTCGTTCCATCTCCCTGAACATCAGCAAGGTACGGCGCTTTTCAAAAAAAAAAAACGCACATATTTCATGTTTCAACACAGCAACACCGCCTTTCATATTTCTCCTTTTTAAATATTCTCTTTCTTCCAAATCCAGATTGTATTTTCTCTCTAGTATCACATTCTATTACCAGCTCTCGTTTTCTTCTTCAGCCTCTCGGTTTCTTTCCCACTCAGACTTCTTTGTGAGTTCAAACAGTTATGAAAGACACCGTATATGTGTATGTGTGTGTGTGTGTGTGTGTGTTTCGGTGTATGCATTTGTCAGCCCTGACAGGATGTAAGCCACCACAGAGACTCGTTTTTGTTCTGTTCCCACAGTAGGACGGGATGGCTCGGCAACAGACCCGCTGACCCCGTCCCAGAGACCACCTTCGACACCTTCAATCAGCACTCACAGAGACAATCAGAGTGAACAGCACCGTGGGTAAACACGAAGAGGCAGAGGGAGACAGGGAGAAATTAAGCATCTGGTGGAAAGCCGGAGCGGAGGAGAGCTCAGAAACGAAGAAAGAGGAGACAAGTGGAGAATCTCATTTGGAGAATAGATTATTGTTCTATTATCCATCTAACTTGGTGGCAGTGGTGGTGTGAGGGGGTTGTTGAAAGCAGAAGACCCGAGCAAAAAGCTCGCCTGTTAACTCCTATCAAATGCCAGCAGATGGATTTGTACTCATGGAAAATGAATCCAATGTAATCTTCATTTTAAGATCCTCATCACTCTCCCATTCAAGCAGGAGCCAAGGAAAACCAGCTGGATATTGGCGTATTACTCTTCTCCGTCGTAGCAACACCAAAGTAATCAACTCCGTATCCTCTAACCTTCCTGCTCATCCACCCACTCCCCCACCTGGCACCACCGCACACTGCTTTCCCCCTGCCTGGTAACCCCCACAGACAGATCCTCCTCCATGGCAACCCTCAGCAATCTAATTTATATCTAATGATGCCCACCCTGCAAACCAGCCCACTCATGAAAATGAGATTCAAAATTAAATGAATTAATGGGCAGGTAGGCCGTTGATACAAATTCTGCAATTTCACATGAAGAGATTCTTTAGAAATTAGTGCAGACTAGGAAGGGGGACTCAATTAAGACTTCAGGCGATTTCATATCATCCTAAAAGGTCAACCATCAATCACAGGATTTTGTTCAGCTATCAGAGATGCAGGTGGTTTTGCAGCTTGTGCAGAAATGGAACACTGAACCCACCACAGCTGCACTGCTGAATATACCCGTGAATGTAAATGCTGTGAGTTACTTATCGGGGGGAATTTCTGCTTTGTTGCAGCTTTGCAACCTGATGTGTAAGCAAACCCTGCAGTACCAGAACCGTGGGCTTATTGGAACAAGAAAGCTTGTGATCATTTTTAATGTGCGACCACATATGTTCTTAATGTAACTTTGGTTATATCCAAGGGTTGCAGTACTTGCTTATCCATAACACTGTACACTTTGCAGCTCCAATATAACCCGGGTAAAACATTACTTAGATAACTCATTATGGGACTCATTTACTATTGAATCTTTAAATAAGATTAAATAAAATTACAGTTATGCCCAAGCCTTTTTTCCTCAGACTGGAAGGTTTTGGAGAGGCCCAGCCAGAGTTCTGACTTGAATCTGATAAAGAGTCTGTGGATGAAAACTTAAAAGACTAGATTGTCATTTTCTAAATAAGAAAATGTTTAGGTTATTTTCATAAATTGTGTTTGTGTTCCTATCAGAAATTAAAGTAACTTTAAATCTAAATCTGATAGGGCTATGAATAATTTTGGACCACTTATTCACTGTTTCCAGTCCTTCCTTCCTTATTTTTGTTTTACACTTACTTCTTTTTGTCTTACCTTCTTATCCTTTGTAGTGTCCGTCTCTCCTTCCTTGCTTAATTTATTTTGTCTTTTGTTCCCTGGTTCTTCCTCTCTTCCCTTCATTCTTTTTTTTCTTTTTTTTTTTGGTTTCCTTTGATTAATCCTCAGACTCCTGATAAAAGAGCTAATTAAAGGGTAGTTTGTGGGGAAAAAGAAGGGACATCTAATGGCTCAAAAATGAAGTGAGAGTGCGTGTGAATCTGTAATAAAAACAAGGAGAAACGCATTCTGAGAAGATTGGATCATTTTAAAGCGGGCAGAGTGAACCCGAAATGTCAATTTTTTTTCCCCTAACCGTGGCAGGAGATGAAGAATGGCTGACAGAACCATTCTTTACATTGATTTGAAAGGACACAGAAAAGAAATGGCCTCCATCAGTGGTAGTGAGGACGAACAAAGACTTTTCAGCTGTGGAGCCTACAACAAGAGATAAATGTCTGACTGAAGGCTATACTCCGGGCCGTATGATCCAAATGATCTGCAGCCGTCACACTCCCATATCTCTTGTGGTACACGAGGTGCAGTGACAAACTGAATGCTCTGGTCTTTTGGTCAGAACAATATGTTGTGGAGCCATAGTTTCTCTGCAGGTCACAAACATGGAAATACATATGTGTGTGTCTGTGTGTGTGTGTGTGTGTGAGGGGGGGTTGTTGGGGGGTTAGAGCTTGCTGATAAAGGCCACAGGTACCCAGTTCAAACCCTGCAGACTGCCACTATGGGTCCCTGGGCAAGACCCTTAACCCTAGATTGCTCCCCGGGCGCTATACGGCTGCCCACTGCTGTGGGGCAGTGCTGCAGGAAATATGGAGCTCATCCTGCCATTGGCTCTGACCATCTCAGTTCTTGTGTCCTTGGGCAAGACACTTCATCCTGCTGGTGGTGGTCAGAGGGCCCGGTGGAGCCGATGTATGGCAGCCTCCCCTCTGTCAGTCTGCCCCTGGGCAGCTGTGGCTACTAACATAGCTCACCACCGTCAGGGTGTGAATGTGTGTGTGAATGACTGATTGTAATCTAAAGCGCTTCGGGGTCGTCGGACCGGTTATAGCGCTGTACAAGTACAAGCCATTTGCCATTTACCATTCACTGTTCCCTAAGGGAGATGGGTTAAATGCAGAAGACAAATTTGGTTGGAATGTACAATTGCAACGACAAACAACGATTTATCTTCTCTAAAAAAAACAACTGCTATTTTTTTTTCAACTATATGTAACACAATCTCATTACACTAGCTCTGGTGATAGGAAAAATATATTTCAATTATTACTTTGATGATGAGACTAGCACAACTGTTAAGCAGTTAGATGCTAATTCTGGCGTCTGCTTTAGAGCTTCCTATCAGCCTAAAGGGCTCATTTACAGTTTGTTATTAATTTAAGTCTGGATTGGATCATCCCTCATTCAAAATATAAAATACTTAAACTGAACAGTCCTCTGGATATTTCAGCACTGAATGAAAACTACTTTAAACACAGTTTGAGATTAATTAAATTGAATTTTATTTGTGAAAATAAAAAGGAAATTTTTCAATTAGGACTTTTAAAAGGCGTCAAAGATTTATTATTTTTTTCAACAATTTCAGATCTTATTAAAAAGTCTTAAAAGTTGAATTCTCACCTACTGGGTCTTAAACTACATTGATGTGTGTATCTCTGTTCCTTCAGTGATTCTTCCATTTACTACAATAATACAAGGATGGAAGGCAGTAAACAGCTCTGGTGGAAGGATGTTAATTACCAGACGTTGAGCCTTTTTCTGTACACATGCAAAGAGCTCCTGAAGCTGTAATTGTACATTTAGGAAACTAAATCAAATGTGTATATTTTCCATAGATTAACCTGAAAACTTTTTTTTATTATTTTTTTGCTCAAACTCATCATCAACAGCCAGTATGATGCTTACAGTCTTATATTTGTGAAGGCATTCATATAAAGTCAATGTCATGATTTGTGGTTTATGAAAGGACCCAAATGGCACACAGGAAGCAGAGAAAGTAATAATGAAAACAAAGGAACTTTCAAATATGGGATGAGAAGGACAGGACATGGAACCGGAGTGAGTGCAACAAAAGAAAACCAGCTGAGAAGGATGAAAACCATGGAGCCTAAATTTTGAGAGATGAGGAGTGTAATTGAAAGTACCATATTTTTCAGACTATAAGCTGCACTTAAAAAAAATCCTTAATTTTTCTCAAAAATTGATGGTGCGCCTTATAATCCGATCCTCCTTATATATGATTATCATTATGCTTACTGACCAATTTTATGTGGTACAATGCCCTCAGAAATCTGTTAAAATGTGTAAGTACGACTTTGGTTAGCAATGAAGCCACTCCACTCAAAGGATATTTGGAGAATATTTGTGTCGCTACCTGATTGGACCCCTGAGCAGTCTACAAGACTGCCTGACTGTAATGTCTAAACCAGAAGTGCATTCATGTAAGGCAGACCTCGCCCAGAGTAGGCGCTAGCAACAATAAGCCAAGTAAAGCCGGGCATACACTGTATGATATTTTCAATGGTGGTACTCATATACAGCTCAAACTGTACAACAAACCACAGGGTTTAAAAGTTCACTGTGCGGCCCGACGCTCTGATGCGACCTGACTGCTCTCACAGTGCGTTCAAAAACCACATGTCGGACTCAGCCCCGTAGAGAGATGGCGCTACTCGGACTCGTCTACCCGGAAACCAAATGTCAACAGTAGAAGAAGAAAAAGGCGGAAGTGTCGATGCTCACTGTTAAATATGAGGCTCACTAGAATGAAACGCACTGCCTTGGCAATTCTACAAGTTGCACCTCTGTAGTTTGACTCCATGTCACACCGACCGTCCGATTCCTGATCGGGAGGTGGTCGTGAGAGGCGAAGCGCCCCTCGTTACCCCCCATATGCTACACGACGCAGGATGCAAAATTAAGCTGAAACTCGGCCCGATCCAAAAAATTCTCAAAAGACTGAAGAATCGGCCCAAAAAGGGCAAAAACCTGTACAGTGTATGCCCGGCTTAAATTAATTCGATATAAAAGCTATGTTTACTTCAGCCTTATGTTAGAAACAGGGCAGTGTAGTCCAACTACTCTGTCCTCCTGAAAGAGACGGCTAGCTCTCCATTTCAGGAGAGAGCTGTTTACATGGAGGAGCGGAGTGATGTTACACACTTGGTAAAAATATTTGGTGCGCCCTATAATCCGTTGCGTCTAATGGTCCGAAAAATACGGAAGGTACGTCAAATCAGATAGATTCAGACAAATTTGGGGAGGAGTGCTGGGAAGTAGAACTGTAAAAATGAAAACACAGAATGAACACAGTGGGCGCTCAACTAAATGCAACGGATTTACAAATCAAAAGGGAAAAAAACGAACATAAGAATCTTAACCAGAATGTGAAGATAACAGAACACAAGAACCAAGTAAGAAACTCAACATGAAGGCATGACATGCTATGCCAAGACACTACTGGTATAAAAAAAACCCAGAAATGATCAGGAATACAAAGACCTGTAAATCATAAATTGGGTTAAAAAGCAATAGATTCCAATCATAAAGTTTAAAAATGCATCAACTCAACTGTGTTTGAGTTTCCTAAAGTATTAACTAAGTCAAACATTTCAAATATGCAATCGAGTGAATATGTTTCTCTCACCCTGCTCAAAGGGTTAATTTCAGATTTGTTAAATTAAGGAACTGTGAAGCTATTATCAGCAAGGGTTTCCTTACTTGTAGTAGAAAGACTTCATATCACCATGGTCATGGCTTCGGCAGAATAAAGTTCAAACAAGTATGAGACCTGGAAAGCACTGTAAGACACCATCTTTGATATTGTTGCAGAACTTAAGGTCTGACACAAAATCCATAACTTTACTCCATTCTTGGCAGAGCTAGAGTGGAGTAAAGAGTCACAGCTAACCTAGCGGATTGATACAGTTGGCGGACTAAATCAATGTAATTCCACATGGGAACACAGATGTTGCTCGGATGAAGCAACAGCACCGACATAACAAAAGTTTCTTGTGAAATTGTAAACTATTAATATCTGCTGTCAACTACCGATGTGAATATTTTCAGTTTGGGCCGTTTTACATTGCTAGACTAAATTGCCAGACGCCTGACTAGCTGTTAGCTTCCACAACTCTGTTAATAAATTAAAAAAATCATTGTTGGCGAGCTTGCATGATGTGTTTACAACTAGTAAAATAACTACTATCAATATAAACTGCTGTGATTTTTTTAATGTAATTTTTCATGATTCATATAAATATTTAAATTATTAAAATTATTAAAACTTTTAAATCCTCTTTACAAATCTTCAATTTAACTTAATAAAATATACATAGTCTCTTTGGGGCATGGAGCCCATCATAGAATTAAGCGAGCATAAACACAACATTGTATGGACCAGTCAAACCTGGACTATTGCTTTAATTCAATTATGTGAAACACAGTTTCTGATTTGTGAAATATTTTCATTTCTAATTTTCCCAAAATAGTGCCAAAATCTAGTCTTGTTTCATGAACGCATTAATTATGTGAAAGCTTAAACTGAATACTAATTTAGACCTCATAATTTAGTCCTTATGCAATTACCAATAATCAAACCTACGACGATTTATTAAACTTATCTTTTAATCCTTAAATAGAGATGGGAACATGTCGCTAAATAAGCTTCCAGCTCTGTCAGTAATTGGACAGGGTACTCCTCTGTCACATAGTATCCACTAGCAATGCTTGTAATGTCAAGGCTTTCTCGCAATGAGCACCTTTGCCCTTCCCTCACTCTGGAAATGAGCAGTTAGCCACAGCTGCCAAGCTAACTGGTGGGGAAGTGAACTTCCATTAGAATCGCAATTACTGCCACCCCCATTAAAAAGAAGAAAAACGTCCTCTGACTCAGCCACAGGAATCAAATGAAATACAAATACGAGCTTTAGCGCTAACCTTTGGCCACGGTTTTCCTATTAGCGCAGCAGGCTCCCCTTCTCTCTTCCATCCTAATGTCACTTAAGGCAACAGCAGAATGGTACCACTCATTAAAAACATATCCATCTCAATTAGAAAGTGCAGCAACAATATTAAATGTCTATTCAGACTTGTGAATTAATGTCGCACCGTGAGGTAACGATGCCCAGCCTCCGCAGCACAAAATGTTTATGGTTAGAGACTGATCGCCTTCTTAATAACATAACAGGACAACATTCCTATTATGCTCCTCTTCTTGTCTGCTCTCTAGGCACATATTGAGTTAGCTGCAAACTTTTAACTTTAGACTTTAAAGTAACTTTGTTTCCCTTCCAGATAAGCATCCCCCCGTCTTCTTTGGGAGCCCAGTCGCAGTTCTTTTGAACAGTCACTGCTCCTAGAGCTGACCACAGAAGAAACCTTCGGTAATGACAGCCCCTCAGATGTCTTAATGTCAGCAACAGAGTCATCCATCAGCTTGGAGTGCAGTGTAAAAGTGGCTGACGTGCCACCTTTGTGTCTGATGGATGGAGCCTGTCGCTGTACTGCCAACCTCTTTTATCTGCTGAGGCAGGCCAATCCCTTCAGATCCCCCTATAATCAGTTAGACCCTCTCTGATCCTCAACAAGAGCGCCGACCCCACATCTATTCATGAGCAACGTCAGATAAGGAATTGTCTGCGCAATTTATGGGTGGTTCTGTTGAAAAATTACACGTCTCCAATCGGGTTTGGTGTGTTTTTCTTTCATATTTTCTTTAATGGGTAGTTTTTTTTTTGATTGATTTGATGGTTCATATAACCTTGATAGAGACAGCAGAGAAAACACTGAGCTGAAAATGACAAATAAAATGCACTGACAACAAAGAACGTGAAATATGCTATCATGAAGAGGAGGTGGTAAATTGTTTAAAATCCTGAAACTTTTGTATGATTATCTCAAGCAGCAAAGCGGCGTCGAAACAGATGGTGTTTGACTCTATGCTTCCCCGTTTTCATACATTTTTAGTACTGATCTGCTTACCCACAGACTTTCACATGAATTAAAAACTGCTGTCAGACAGCAATTTAAAGTTATCTGGAATTATCTACTCATAATCTATTCTCCACAACCACATAAAAGGGAACTGGTCCAAACGGGATACAAACCAATATGTAAGTAGGCCATAAAAATATCAACATTAAATTACATTTTTCATCAGAGCTGAGCATTATTACTCAAAGATATTGCTGTAGTTCATCAAAAATGCTTACTTATTCAGCAAAATTGCCATTTAGATGTGACTTCTTCTGGTCAAGTACACTGACTTCTTTTGGCTGCTCACTTCTTCAGTGGTAAACAGAGCAAGTCTTTACAACTTTTCACACCAGTTTGTTTGTGTCGGATGTGTCAGGAAGTTTGCCCTTCCTGACACAACTGGGGTTTGAGTCCAGGTCCCATACAGCAAAGCTACAGGCTGAGCCCACGACACCACAGAGGGACTCTTCTGGTAAAATACACTGAGTGTAAACTATGATTATGAGCCCCAGATATGATGGGGTTTTCTTTCATCTTGACACCTTATTGAATCTTTGTTTGAGGCTTTTATTTTCTTTCAGTACGAACAAAATTAGTTTTTGATTTGCTGTGTTAACAAATAGGGCAATTCCTCGGGCGGCGAGACAAAGCACGGCTATAAAAGCACTAAAGAAGCCTCAAACTACTTTGAAATTGTCTGTGTTGCAGGATTTTGCCTGGTCAGACAAGGGGGGGGGGAGAGACAGACAAGATAAAAACAATCTGTAAACACTGTTAGAATACCATCACTGGCTAGCCTCTAGCTAATGATGCTGAAGTTAGCATCTGAATGTGGCCTCCTGTTGGCTCCGAACACAGAGCTGTTTCAGTTTGTTGAGGGTCTGGACTACATGGTATCCTCTCTAGTTAAAAATCTAAACAGTCTTATCAAACCTCTACTGAATAATTCTGCCAAGAAGAGAGATTTTTTTTTTTTTAAACAGTCTATGTTTTCATAAAACATGTTTGGCTCCTGAACCAAATATTTGATGAAATCTCTTGTATAGTGAACTGGATGTATCCTTGCACACCTAGAAAGCATACGGGCACAAAACGGAAGAAGGCTGGTGGGTGAAACTGTAATTGCAATGTGGAGGAGAAAGATGGTGTAAGACCGAAGCAGCCCGGAGCCCACCTAAACACTTTATTATATTCAGAAGCCACCAACTTTGCAGTTGGCTGACACAATTAATAGGAACATTAAGAAACCCTGGGGACAGGCTGCTCTGTTGTGAAAGGTTGATGTGAGGTTAGGGTTACGGCTGCTTTTGGTCTGAAAAAATATGGGACAGAGTTAAATTTTTAAAGTAACATTACTGGAAATGTGTCTGTTAACCGTGAGAGACATTAGCTTTCTCGGCTTGATATAAAAGCAACCGATGTATTGCACACTACAGCCCCACACAGTAAAGTGGAAGGAGAATTTTAATCATCCTGATTAAATGATTCTACAGTGCAAATTGCACAAGGACTGTTCCAAAAGAGAGATAATATGCTGAAGTCCACACCCAAAAATCAATCTCAGTGCAGACATGTCTTTACCGGCATCAACGTCTCTGTCCACAGATACAGTAGCACCACTGCCAAATGAAATGTCAAGGGTAATGTTTGGCATGACAGTAGCTATGACAGTTCTGAAGGAATATGAGCACTTTTTCAGAGAACAGACTAATTTATCCCCTGGATAGCTCTTGAACTCCTAATGACTTTTTCTCAGCACTAGTCCACAGCACTTTGTGGCCGTCAGAGGCTTTCTGTGGACTAATAAAACCTTAAGTGAGCAAAAATTTCTTTCATAAAATGTCTGGGTTCAATAGCTTCATCATTCCGGCTTTAGAAAATGTCAAACAGGAGGGTTTCATTGGCCCTTTATGAAAGTCTCTCGTAAAATGGCCAATATAATTTTACATGGTCCATGAAATCATCTATTGGTTACTGTTGTAGCAAGTGCAGTTACACTGGTTAAATGTATGTTGGGTTTCCAAACGGTCAAAAGATTCGCGAGAAACACATACTTTGAGGACAGGATCGAAATGTGAGTTTTAGCTTATTTATTTACGCCCGACCTGCATTAGAGATTTAAAAACTGCCCGCAATAACTTCAACCCTTAAACACTTCTTTTCAGCCTTCTTTTCATTTTTGTAACCTCACCAAAAGGATCCATTTATTGGTGTTAAGACAGCTGTTAACCGGGACAGTCTCGGAGTGGCCCAGGCACTATGGCATGAAAAATAAATAACCCCCGCTGATCCTAACAGGACAATAGATCATAGCGGGCATCAATAAATAATTACATTTAAATGTCTCTTAATGAACATACTTTGCTGACTGGGCTGATGTTTATGGCTTCTGATGAAACTGCACACACACAAGGCATCCATAATACAGAATGTCATAAAAGACTGGCCAGTTAATGGCTCTCAGTGCTCTGACTGCCTTGATAAGAGCATCCTCAATTACCCACCAATGATGTGCTACAACTAGATATGCAAACACACAGATAGTTCTTTTAAAATGTTTGCTGCCTCAGCAAGACAGCATTAGGAATTTCAATGATGTAACATATATTTTATTTAAGGTATTGTTAAGTAACTGATCCTAATGAAAAAATGTAAAGGGTATGTCTGGAGACATGACAAAGGTATATATATGACTTGACTCATCTTAATGATGTTAAGTGCCAATACAAACAGCTTTTACTTTTGTGGTGCTCAGAAGTTCTACACAATAGTCAAAATACTGAAAAGCAGCTTTGTGTAATGCTTTCTACTGCCTGTTTCCACTTAGGGGTGGTGGTTATCATTGTGGCATCTATAATGTAAATCTCTCCATTGTGTTAATTTACTTCATTACTTTACTTTTCTTCCTTTTTCTTTTGCTTCATTAACAAAATTGTATGTATAAAGAGTGCAAGTTACCTGATAGCTGTAGTTTAGTACTTTGAAAAATGCTGAATTAGACAAAACCGTCTGAGACTAAATACACTGGAAGTACCCAAAGTATGTCAAGATACCTAGTAAAAATAAAATGTACTTGACACATCCATCCATCCATCCATCCATCCATCCATCCATCCATCCATTTTCTAACACGTCTATCCCTATTGGGCTCGCGAGGAGTGCTGGTGCCTATTGCCAGCTGTCAATGGGCGAGAGTGGGGTACACCCTGAACAGGTGGCCAGTCTATCGCAGGCACTTGTCA
This sequence comes from Fundulus heteroclitus, assembly GCF_011125445.2. Taxonomy (NCBI): domain Eukaryota; kingdom Metazoa; phylum Chordata; class Actinopteri; order Cyprinodontiformes; family Fundulidae; genus Fundulus; species Fundulus heteroclitus. Next base: position 10,707,554 of record NC_046362.1, read on the forward strand.
CAGTTTGACAAAATTGTGAATTTTTTTATTTTTTTATTTAATGCTAGAAAATATGAGGCCTATATATTTCTTGCAATGAACCCTACCTCAAGAGAGGGTCTTTAAAGAGTGAATGTGTAAATAGTGCGGTGTTCTTTTTCATCAGCAACCAGTAGTAACACGCTGCTATATTGTCAAACTCCTCCAAAATGCCCCTTATAGATGATAGTTTACCGTGACCTTAATTAATCTACAAATGAAAAAAAAATCAACAAGTAAAAGAAAAAAAATTGGCCAGTTCAAAATTTTGAAAAGATGTCTGAATCTGCAATCTCTGGGCCATTAGAGAGTTTTCAGTCCCAGTATGTGGAGTAATTAAGCAACATTTATGCTAAAGTGAATTTTTATGGTCTTGAAATATAGACAGATTATCCAGAGAATATTAGAAACAAAAACTGAGCCCCACTTTGCACATAATAGGAGAAAAGTTTGTTTTAAAAGGAACTATTCCTGATTCTGCACAAATTCTAACCGTGAATGAGGAGAACAGTTTAATTTGAACTGTAAGCCTCACCCCCCACTGTTTTCTTCCCCGATGAGAAACCCTCCTTCTCTCCCTACTGGTCTCCTCCTCGTCGACATGCATAAGACTAAACAAGCGCCTCAAGCTTGTTTAGACCGTTCTTCGTTTTCTTGACATAAATGGCTACGTCTAGGGTAAAATATATGTAAATGGTCAACACTTACATGCATGTTACGCTGCTCTGTTTACATACCCTGTTGTGCACGCGCTGGAGTAGCCACTGCTCAGCAACAGCTCTGCATCTTATTGTGCCAATGGCAAAGAAATTATAAATTCAGGTATAGTTCCTTTAAACAAGTCTTCTCTGCATTTATTCCACTTTGCCGGGGTATATATAAAATATATATATTGAATGAATGTAACCTTAGTGGGACTGATTAGAATTGGAGACAAAGAGACAGTCCTTCTTGTCCGACATCAGTGTTTGACCTCATAAATGTGCTTCTTGAAGAATGATCAAACACTTCCAAGTCTTATTGCAAAACCTCCCAGAGGAGTTGAAGCTAGTGTGGATGCACAGGACGGACTGACACAATGTTAAAGCCTATGAATTAGGAATGAAATGTATCTTCAGTGTATGTATGTGTAAATGAAATGTGTCCCAATACTTTGGCAATGCATTGTAGTTATATTCAAAAGTATCACCACCTACTGGCAGAACCTAGCTATTACTGATTTTTTTATTGGACTCTCACAGCTCATGGAGACTGAATTGTTGTTGTTCAGCCTAGTGTATAGCCGAGGACTTAAGTTATAATAGCAACATAAACCTTTTTGTGGTTGCTGTGCTGTCCTTCTCTGAGCTATATTAATTAACACACTATGAGCACTGTGCTAAATTAATGCATGGAAAGAACAGAAATGCGTGTTACTTTATGTAATGGGCAGGTCATGTGTAGGGGTATGTAATATTATAAAAATAGTAATTGCAACTGTTTTTCTAGCAGCAATTCTGCTCAAATTGCCAATTGCTAAACGTTATAGCTTCTGGCGACAGTTCCAAAAACGCCAAATTTGGACATCTGGGATGAACCCTCTCCATGAGCGATAAAGGTAAAAATCTACCGTTAAAACGCCAACATTCTTCTAAACACAATTGCTCAGTGCACGTCATCAGTAAAGTCAAATGTTTTCAGTCATCCCATGGCGTGTTTACGTATGTGTGCTCATGAAATACGTCTCTCTTCGCGAACCCTGACATAGATGACAGACACGAAGTCAGACGCGCGGCTGAGGAAACAAAGAACGTTTAATCCAGGCGTGTTTCACATGAAGGTGGAGAGTGTGACACTCCTGGAGGTACAACGGTCTCTTATCGCCGTGGAACCTTCTTAATTATTCATCAAGGTGTGAACGCATGCGTATGTGCACACGTCTGGGGCACCGAGGCCTGGGAGGCTTTGTGAAAAGATGAGCATGATATGACACATGAAACAGGTGCTGCGGCGGCGGCGCACAGCATGTGGCTAGACACATAGAAAAGCAGACATAGACATAGACACACACACACACACACACACACACACACGCACAGAAGGGTAATTACATGCACATGTCACCGGTAGCCAGCTGTGGGTTATAAAACAAAACAATATCAGTTTGATTGTGTCTTGAAGCGAGTGTGAGGATCTGAGCAGACAATAGGGAGACTACTGGTGGAGTGGTATGGCTCCGCTTTCCTAATTTATTTTTCTGCTCATGCATACACACTGTTATGTTCCCGCATAGCCAAACTGTTTTTTTTTTCTCCCAACATTTATCGTCATAAATAATTAATGTGGATTTGTGCCGCTGTTCAGATGCCGTGCTGGTGATTAGGAGAAAGGGCCGAGCTGGGTATCGCAGTGGGCTGTCTAAGCCGGCAAAAAAGTAAATTAGTTTAAACTTGTAATGAACTAATTCATCAGTTTAAGAGGACAGAAAACACCAACACCTCACGGAAGCTTATCATGGGAAAAAAACTGTCTGCCTTTCACAAGAGACGCCTCAATCTGAATCGCTCTTAAGCTACAACTTCTTGCCAGGAATTTTTAGACTAAGATAGGAGCTCTCCTTTAAAATGTCAACTGGTATGACAATTAAAAAAATCCTTGACTCCAAATAAAGAATCTATCAAAGACCTCATTCTACCATCTTCCCAACATATCCAAGTTCCGCCCACTTCTTTCCTGCTCTGACGCTGAAACTTATTCACGCCTTTGTATCCTCCAGACTGGATTACTGAAATGGGCTTTTTACAGGGACCTCCTCCAAAAATATATATATATATAAAAAAAAAAAAAAATCATGTTTATCCATTCCAATATTACTATTATTATTGTGACTCCATTACCAACTGAGAGAATCGAAGCTGTGAAAGGTAATCTAGTGATCAAATGTAGAAAACAGGTTATGTTACAAAGGGACGACAGTGACACAGGGGCAGTTTACCATTTATAGCACTTATTAATGGAGCAATAAGCGATATTCCACCACTAGGTGGGGCCTGAGTACTGTCTGTAGAGTAAAACAAGATGTGTATCAAGCCACGCCTCTCTCTGCCTCCACTCCAACTGCAACCTGGCACCCATTCCCCTTCCCCTTCTCACCCGTCGCCTGATAGGCACATATTTGCAAGGGATAAATTAACAGCTAAACACCATCACCTTTCGGAGGCACATGTCCGGTGAAGAAGTAACTGATAACATTATAATGCTGTTAGCAAGAGAACGTTTTGATCCAACAGGCGTGCGCTTTGCCAGATTGTGCTACACAACACTGTTCTTGTGGTGGCATTTTACGGGCAGGGAGGGGCTACGCCCCGAGTGTCAGCTGTTCACAGGCACGCACGGCTGGCTCGCTCGCGTGCAAGTATGTAAACAAGAGATTGAAGAACAACACAGAGAGATGGTGTGCAACGTCATGCCATAGTCCATCTAAAAACAAAACTATTTTGTTTTTCGTATCTGAAATAATGAAATTTTGCTTATTGCTACTTTAAAGTCACTGGGATGAACATGTAGAGTCTTGGTTCTAGTGCCCCCAGTGATAATAAGACATATGTTTGGAACCAAACTGTAACAATAGTATATGACAGTCTTGACCATAAAAACTGGTAAAGAGAGAGCTGAGCCAAAAGGTGAAGCTCTCGATTTACCGGTCAATCTACGTTCCTACCCTCATCTATGGTCACGAGCTTTGGGTCGTGACCGAAAGAACGAGATCCCGGATACAAGCGGCTGAAATGAGTTTTCTCCGTAGTGTGTCTGGGCTCTCCCTTAGAGATAGGGTGAGGAGCTCAGTCATCCGGGGAGGACTCAGAGTACAGCCGCTGCTCCTCCACGTCGAGAGGAGCCAGTTGAGGTGGCTCGGGCATCTGGTCAGGATGCCTCCTGGACGCCTCCCTGGTGAGGTGTTCCGGGCACGTCCCACCGGGAGGAGGCCCAGGGGAAGACCCAGGACACGCTGGAGGGACTATGTCTCTCGGCTGGCCTGGGAACGCCTTGGGATTCCTCCTGAGGAGCTGGCCCAAGTGGCCGGGGAGAGGGACGTCTGGGCCTCCCTACTGAAGCGGCTACTCCCGCGACCCGACCCCGGATAAGAGGAAGAGAATGGATGGATGGATGGATGGATGGATGGATGGATGGATGGATGGATGGATGGATGGATGGATGGATGGACGTATCCCAAACCAACTTTATTCATAAAGCACTTCATAAAGCACCGTAGTACCAAAGTGCTGTACAGTTACAGTCAATAAAACACAACGGCAGTTACGGTGCATAATAAAAGCCTGAACAAAAAAATTAAAACAATAAACACACAAAACCAATTAAGGCAACCTTAATTTAAACTAAAAATCAACATCTCAGCTTGTGCCAAACGCCAAAGAGAAGCGATGGGTTTTAAGAAGCAATTTAAAAGCCAACAGGGAAGCGGCCTGTCTGATGCCCAATGGCAGGTTGTTTCACAGTTTAGGAGCGGCAGCAGAGAAGGCACGATCCCCTCCATGCTTCCGTTTAGTTTTTGGGATGCTCAGGAGCAGCTGGTCTGCTGACCTGAGAGAGCGGGAGGGGTTCTAAGGGTGCTGCAGCTCAGTGTGGTAGAGTGGGGCAAGACCATGTAATCCTCTAAAAACAAATAAAAGGGGACACATAAGTAACAGTTTTATTCGTACCACTCTTCCATGAAGGCCAGATTTCTGCAGTTCAAGATAAATAGTTGTTCTTTGTACACATTATTCCACCTGAGCTGTAAATATCTGTCACTACTCCAGAGTCATGATGGCCCTCTTGGCTGCTTCTCTGGGTAACAGTCCCCTTGCCCAACCTGTCAGTTTAGGTGGGCGACCATGTTATTGGTAGGTTTGCAGTTGTGCTTTACAATTTCAATTTTTCAGACGATGGGCCGAACAGTCCTTTAAGAGATGCCCAACAGTTGTGATGATGTTTTATAACCTAAGCATCCTTTAAATGTTGCCACCAACTCCCCCTGACCTGTCTGCTGTGTTCCTTGGTGGTCATGATGCTGTTTGTCCACTAATGTTCCCAAACAAACAAACCTCTGAGGCCTCCCAGAACGGCTGGATTTATACTGAGATTAGATGCACTAATCGGGTGACTTTTGAAGGCCACCGGTTGCACTGGATATTATGAGTAAAGGCTAAATAAAATTGCACACCACGATTTCTTTTAGATCTGTATTTGTAAAAGAAAGATGAAATTTTGGCTTGGCAAACATCCATACATGAGCGGAGGTGATAGCGCTACATAGAACAAAGATGGTTAGATTAAAAAAAAAAAAAAAAGCAAGCCTGGCTTTGCCAGTAGAAGCATCAATCAATATGTGATCATTAGGCATCCTGTCCCTACACGGTGATAAGTTGAAAGTGTATCCAGCAGCCGGCCCAGGAGACTCTTAGGACAGCAGCATACCCAGATACAAGTACAGACAGAGTAAACAGACTCATAAAATCCCCATAGAAGAGCCAATTATGGCCAGAAGCTGACATCTCCTTGTCGTAAAAGCTACAGGAAGCCGTAACTATCGGACAGAGTATGAAATACAACCAGTTGCTATTGCCACCCATTTGTAGCGATTAAAAGCCGCCCGGGAGACCTGTGGTACACGGAGTGAGGAGGGCATTCTGCCTGCCTCGCCTCACCTTATGGCAGAGCTTTGGGAGGCCTCCAGTGGAACCCCCCTGTGCCAAGCAATCCTCTTTGTGAACACCTGATTTATCATCACCCCTCCGCTGCTAATGTACCAGGCTCTCTGGCTTACGTGATTGGCCCACACTGACACAAACCTGCTTTATTACTATCTGCACTGGCATCAAAGACCAAGCAGCTTTGTATTATTCATAAGATCACCCACATTTCTTCATTGAAACATGAGCTGCATTATGCGGAGTGCAAATGCGGAGCTGATTTATGGGCTGTTCAGATTGTGTACAAACACGTGCACGGAGAAGATGTAAAGATGCTTGAAATAATGCAGCTTTGCAAAGCAGAACAGGCAAACAGGGTGAAAATGGAAGGAGAAAAACACCAGCAGCTGCTACAATGATGAATCACACTGTCTTTTCAAAAGGCAAAAGCTGGTCTAAAATCATCAGCGTGGTCAAAATCAAAAGATTTTTTTTCCAGATTCAGCCCTTATTTTTTCACATCATTTTCCCCACCCTGCTTTTGTTTCACGCAAACTTGCTCTGTCTCCTTTTCCCTCCCACACGGCTCAAACGCACTCCCAGCCAAACACTTCAAATCACTCTCATCAGTAATCTGCAGGAGTGTTTGAGGCCCGGCTGGTCCAAGGCTATTGATTTTACAGCGCGGCAGCATTCAGCGGTCATTTGCAGTGATGAGGGAAGACAATCTCGGCCAAATCATCCCTGGCATTCATTAGGAGGCCAACCGGAGGAAACCAACTAGAGTCTATTGAAACTTAATCAAGAAGCGGTGCGGGCTAATGGCGAGTTTGTCTTGGTTCTCCCTGCGGGTCAGTGTAGCCACGTGAAGTTGTTGAGGAAGTAAAAATCAACACTGCAAAGTGTGGCTATCAATTTTCTATACGACACAACTTAGCAGTGATTCCTGCATTGCTTATTTATGTTTACCTTAGTCGTCCAGATGCACACACAAAGCTGGATGGTGTAATGATGTGTTATTTGATTCCAGCTCATACAAATGAATAAGACTGATTCGTAGATGGAGAGGTTACATCCCTCAGAAGCAGCAGAGTTTGTAATAAACACAATGTGCATTAAGAGTAATATTTTTTGACAAAATCCTTTAATTTATTAAAATAAATTTTGGAAGCCACAAAGGAACATGTATTTAAGGTGTTAAACATTAATGGACACGTTGGGATACATTTGCAAAAATTTATATATGAGCGATGGATACTGGTAGTTGTCACAGCCAGCAATAAAGCCACCATGAAGCAGCACCATTCATTACAATTATTCCAGGTAAACATCTGTACACAGCAGCGCATGGAGGACACTTGACTTGCATGTGTATTTACTGCCCTCTGCTGGTCAGAAACCGGTGTTACATGTGCCATTCAGCTGCTCGTGTCACTGTGGTTTGGACGTGGGAGGCAGTCATTTGTACCGATTTTAATATTAGTTAATTAAGACATCTAGTGAGAAAAATGCTGAAATGTGCAGTTCTCATATATTTATTTTGAGCATTTTTTTTATTTTATTTTGTGGTTATTTTCTTAAGCATTTTTATTATTTGTTATTTTAGTTTGATAAATCAAACTAAACTTGGAACTTTCCCCACATACCATTACATAACAGCCACAAATATAAATGTATTACATTTTAAATTAATGTGATATGGCAACACAAGGTAGTACATAGTTGTGGAAGGAAGGGTTTTCAAATTATAATTTGAAAACCTCGTCCAATGACCTCTGGAAATCGGCACCAGCCGCCCCCCGTAACGGATAAGCAGGCATATACAATGGATGGATGGAAATTGGAATATTGAGGTATGCATATCTATATAGACCAGCATCCCTCGCGACCCCAATAGGGATAAACGTGTTAGAAAATGGATGGATGGGTATCTGTGAAGTATCTTTTACTCTGATGTTCCTAAATTAAATCTACTGTGAGCAATTGCCTTCCGATGTCGCCTTAAACCGTCAATTTGCAATTTATTTTCAATATATATTCAGCTGTTTGTTTTTTATTTTTATGAAGACATAAAAAGTGTATTAGAGATCATTAGCAGGGGGGAAACTGCCTCATGAAGATCAAGGATCACGGCAGATGGGTCACGGAGGATTTTTAATTTTTTTAATTTTATACAAATAGACATTTAAACTTTTTTTTCTTTATTCCTTCTTTTCAGTTAGTTGTGCAAGCTGCTGGAAAGTAGTCAGCATGTTACCTTGAGTAGAAAAGGGACAGAATTCTTACAGGCAACATTAAATCATTCCCAACAGTTCAATCAAATTATTGTGATTATTATTGAACCTTTATTTGTAGACGTTGTTCCGTTGAGACACGAGTTCTCTTTTCCAAAAGAGACTTGCTAACTAGAGAGACCCTGTTACCACTGAGTTACAGAATAAAACTGATGGGCTCTTCACATCACTCGCTCTGATGAAGACACACATGGTGTTGAAGTGAAAACGTCAGTCAGAGACAAATTTTGATAAACAAATGAATTATCATTTTAAGTTGACTTCTACCACTACAAGTCATGAAAGAGTAACACATTGTCAAATAGAATTGGAGGTCGGAAAAAGTTTAAATAAAACACATAACTGAAATTATAACTCAAGGAAAACACCCAATAAATAAAGAACTGATAAGAACAAATTGGGAATTTTACATGTAGGAAATAAAGAATGTCTAAACAAAAAACAACTTCTCAATACCTCTGTGTTGTGCTTGTGGGGAAGCTACAGCAAACTCCTGAAACTCTGAGTTTGAAGCAGATGTGAGGGTTTTGTCGCCACTCTTCGACAGCACAGCATAATGGAGGTCTGCTACCAGCACTGGTGCCGTGACCTCGGCGTGCCATCTATACACTTGTACTGTGAGCCAACACATCTGGCTCCTTTTCAGTGATGGTTATCCAAACACACGTGCAGGCAGCTCCGAGCCTCCTGCTCCACATGATGGAGATCAATTAGCAGGAAATGAGGCGGAAAAACATTGACGTATGTGGCTGGTGAAAAACCACGAAAGAACCCCCTTACACACGTTCCAGCATGCTGCCCTTTCACATTGCTTTTTATTATTATTAATGAACAAGTGTTATGACTTAAGTATAATGGTGGGAATAGTGCTCGTCTTGTCTTTAAGAGCGACCTCTAGTCAGCAAATGTTCCATTTTTGTTTTATCTGTTTCTTTTACTAGCAACTGAACTAAGTTTTGTTTTTTAGGGCTTTTTTTTCCAAATACACTTAATTGCCAAAACTGCTGGGTCACAAAAATATGGACCTGAGGAACATCCCACTCCCAATTTGATATGATAGTGCTCCACCGTTTGCAGTTATAACAGCTCCACTCATCTGGGAAGGGTGTCGACTAGATTAGGAGTTTGTTTGTGGGAATCATTAATAATCCACGTGTCAAAATAAAATGTAATCTATTCTCAAGGGCCACAAGTGGATAAATGTGCAAATCTAATGTATGAGGGATTCATACTTGCAGCTGTCACGGCCCACAATGAAGTCACCATGAAGCAGCACCATCCATCACAATTATTATACATTGTCAAAATATTCTCAACCCAACATCTGTCCTCAGTAGCACATAGCAGGCACTTCATCCGCATTTATATGTTCTGCCATCGGCTGGCCAGAATGTCCAATTCAGCTACAAATGTCACTGTGGTTTGGGGTTTGTCAGCAATAACTCATATGGATTTAAAATATATCTTTGTTTTGCATTGTTTATTAACAATGTAGCAATAAAGATGTTGAAATCAGTACACTTGAAACAATGCAGCCACATCTTGGCAACTGCAGAATCAAGACTCGTCCATTAGATTGCTAGCCAACTTATGACAGTCATGATTGGTCGCTGCAGAAACATGTAACAGGTTTTACACTTTTTTTTCCCCCTGTTGGTAAACAAAACACTTTTGCGTGTAGTTACCACAACAAGACCACATGACCAGAGGTACGACATTGCGCATGCACAGATTGAGTAAACAAGGAGAAGCAATGGAGACGAGCGAGTCAACAACGGCCAGCGGCGGTGCAAAAAGAAAGAGTAACCCTAACCCAGCAGGTCAGGTTGGTCGTCGACCAGGCCGTGCTAACACTTCACTACGAGGCATTGCTGGACAGTCTACTGGCTCTTACAGTAACTGCATCAATTGTCTGCATCTCGCTTTCTGATAGTTCACAGTACAGCGTAAAAAAAAAAAAAAATAACAACTAATACGGCAGCAGGATGTGATAAGCTTTCATGAAAACTTTGTATGCAACCAGAGTGAGCTACTGATGTATACATTTTTTAAAAAGTCAAATAATGTGGCTATACACTTTTAAGGGTCTTGCTCAGGGACACATAATGGTAGGCCACCGGGATTGAACCAGGTACGTGCAACCTTCTCAGAGCACAAGCGCACTGCTCTAGCTAATAATGAGAACATAATTCTTATTCAGTTAAATCCATTTATGAAATAGGAACGTACAGCTACTCTGACAGAAATATTAATTCCCCTCCCAAGATTTTGAAACCATAAAGGTTAAATCTCAAACGTGTCTGTTGAACATCAACCATCAAAGTGAATATCAATTTGTCTCTAAAGCTATTTAGCTAATTAAAAACCTTTTTTGTGTTAAAGGGATATCAATGATCTGATGAACAAAATGAAATCGGTTTTCTATCTCAGTGGAAAAATATTGTATTAGGACTATAAAAAGCTCCTGAGACGCCATGTTACATTAGGCATTTATTCATTCATATTATGTAATTCCCAAGTTATCTGTTCTGTGTCATCACAACGCTGAAGCCTGTTATTGCATTACATTAGAAAAGTGGTACATTACTGAAATGGTCATATAAATTAAAAGAAAAAAAAAACATTCTCTTGGCTGGGTTTGTTTTTGAAAGATTAAGTAAAGGTAGTTGGAAATTAAGTTATTCATTCAGAATCAAACTAGTTTTGACCTTCTTTTTCTTAGACATGACCTTGCAGACCAGCAGAGGAAGAAAAGATATTTCAACAGCTCCCAAAATGCAAAAACGACCAAACTCTAAATAAGTTGTAGGCTGATTGCGTAGAATGGATGCCAGCAAATATTGTTTGTAAATTGTTTAGTTCAGTGGATATAGCTCAATGATGACACGCTGAAATTAGTTTTATATCTAACTATCCTAGCAGAATAAGACATGTTAATCTGTGAAGCATTTCTATTTCTATAAACTGTGCACTGGGCATAAAAGTAGACGCCCCATTAAAAGATTTAACCTCTGTATGGCCATAATTGAAATTAAAGACCACATTCTGGCTTTAAGTTGCTTTTTCTCCTCTTACAGTACCTTGCAAACGTATGCATACCACTTGACCTTTGATATGATTTGTTACATTACAGCCAGAAGATTTAATGAATGACACTGGGAATTCAAGGAGTAGACCAACACAAATTGTTGCATAATTGTGAATCGGAAGGAAAGGCTCATGCATTGGTAGTCAGCCCATCCACTCAGATACCCCTAAAATAAAACCCAGTGCATTAAATTGCCATCAGAAGTCAGCCAATTAGTAAACAGGGCCTACCTATGTGTAGTTAAATCTCTAAGTAAATCCAGCGGTACTTTGAAAGCTTCAGAGGTTTGTTTAAGAACATTAGTGACAAAACAACATCCCCAAGACGAAGGCACACACAGTTATTGAGAAACAGGAGCACTGTTCACCCCATCATCTAAAAAGGAAGTGTCGTGCATTAAGTTACAGCACAAAGATGCAGAAGGAGGTGCTCTGGTCAGACAAAAATTTAAAATAAAAATAACACACCTACGTGTGAAAAAAAAGTCCCTAAACACTCCATTCTCTCAGCAAAACATGGTTGTGGCAGCATCATGCTGCGGGGATGCTTTTATTTAGCACCGACAGGGAAACTGACATACAGATGTCCTTGAGGCTGGAGCAGAGGTTCACTTTCTAGGAGGACAACAATCCCAAACATACAGCCAGAGGCAGGGTGGGAAAGTTTCAATGAAACCCGTCTTCATGTTTTAACAGGTCAAAGTCTAGACCTGTTCACAGATGCTCTCCATTCAGTCTGACTGAGCTTGATTTATTATTCAAACCTTGTATCATTTTTCTTCCACTTCACAATCGCAGCCTACTTTGTGCTGGTCTGTCATGTGTAATCCAACTTAAATACGCTGATGATTGTAACGAAGTGCAAAAAGTCGGTATTAATATTTTACAAGCCACGGCCTACACATATCAGTTGTTTGACCTCATGCCTTCGCTGCCTGCTTCTCCTTCCTCATTCTCACCTAGTAATTGGAATGAGAGCAGGAAACCAAATAGGCATGCTTGTTTTGATCCTACGTCTTCACTGCGGACTCTGCCAGCGTTTGCTAATACCCTGGACGCACCTGGCATATTACACAGGCTTATACCCTGCTCCTCAACACCTCACAAATGTGCTGATCCAGTCTCCCATTGTATGGTGCTTTCTCAGACTGTACGGCTGTCCCTGCCCTGATGTAATTAAATCCTAATCCTCCTGCTGACAAAGGCAGAGGTAGCTTTCATTCATTTCGCAGCTGAGAATGCCTGAAGGATAACCACTAAAAGGTTAGAGGTAACACTGGGGTCTTTTTGAGATGTTCGCCAACACCGCTGTGAAGCCTGGACTTTTTCCATTTCCTTTATGCTTCAGTTTTTCCATAGCGAAGGACACAGATTAGCTCAGCAAAGATCATTTCTGGCCTTCGTTGAAGAAAGCCACCATCAATCAGCCTGTCTGTCAGTGTTATAGACAAAAAAAAGAGAGAATTTGCAGAGATTACTAACCACAATGAGCTAATCATTTTAACAACAACGCTGCCGCACAATGGGAATGACTTTTTCAAAAGACGACAAGCTCCTACATGGCCCTCTCATGGTAGGTCCAACCACAATTTGCACGGTTCCACGCTAACTTTTGATGAAGTCACCAGTGAAGTGTTTACGTCTCCTTCTGTACACAAACAGCTGGCTGCGTTCTCATGCGAGCACGCTGACTCAGGCCTTTAGCCGTAATTTCTCTGTAACAGCTGCAGGTTAGGCCACATGTTTACGCAGCCCTGAGAGATAAGTAGGTGTGTGTTAGCTACAAAGGTATCGGGTCAGTGACTACCCCAACCTCCTACTGTTAGAAAAGATGGGAACAGAGGGGGCGACTGAACTTGGATTTTTCAAAAAAAAAAAAAATAGCAAGTCAGGTCCTCAATTGTTTGATGGCACGAGTGTTCTGCAGTACAGCCGAGCGTTGTACGACATCCGTGGGTTTCAATGCAGCTGTAAGCAAGTTTTCTGCTTTGCTGGCTAAATAGTAGTGTGTCTGGACGTACGTTTGCGAGAAAGCACTGAATTACTGTCTTTGTTCACGTTCCTGACCTTAAGGAACCACCTCAGAGTAGCAGCTGGACGGTCACCTGGAAATTTCATCAGTTTATTGCCAGAGCTTATTGCCACAAGGCTCTTTTCCAGATGTTGGTTTTGTAATTCTGAGCCTATGAGTCTCTTTGAAAGACAGTAGAGGCTGGAGGTCTACTATCGTTAGGGCTGTGACCCTTAAATTGTGTTTGGTTCGAATTAGTTTACAAGTTTACATTTACAAAATACATCATTGACTTTATATTAGTGGAACAAGGTAATGATATTGCCAGAAACAGCTATTTTAACACAAAAAAAACTTCCTGCAATTTGGAAAATTCTGCAGGTTTCTAAAAAAGAAAAGTGATGTTTGTGTAGGGCTTCACCGTTTATTGCAAATACATCATCAATGCAATATCAGTGTGTGGAATATTATTGCACTCTAACCAGTCATAATCACAAATGACTGGTTAGAGTGCAATAATTGTTGGGTAATATTTATATTGTAAGTGTTATATTGTAAGATTTTACATGCTAATGTGCGGTAATATTTAGATATTTGGGTGGAGCTGGGCAAGACAATGATACCAATGAATATCTCTAAATCATTTTTCCGTAATAGACATGGGAGAAAGTGTTGATATTGACGTTTAATGTACAGATAAGATGAATGTCCAATGATAATAAGAGATGCTGAGTGCTGGACCAATCATGTGTCTGCAATGCAGCCACGCAAAGTTAGGTTAACACAAACAGCACATGCAGCCAGACTCGCTAACAGCTAATGTTTTTGGCCAATTGCAATTTTCACACATTGTTCTGAGTAAACACTTGATTTGATAAAAAAAAACTATGGATTTTTTTTACTTCTTTTCAACTGATGTCTACAGTAAATGGGTCAGTTTTGACCTTTAGCACCACAGATGTCATGATAGTTGGAAAAAATAAGAGAAATAGTTTTTTGCTCGATGTGCTGTAACATTAGTCTTTTTAACTCAGATAACATATTTACCCACTATCTTCATGTCATAAGAAATACAATCAGAGATTTTAATGAGATTTTGCTTTTTAATCTAAGCTACAGAAAAGCTTCTTTATAAAGCTTTTCTGTAGGGACAGGGTGACCCCCGGCATTCCTTTTCACAAGCACGGTGGTCTTTCAGGAAATGGTTTACTTTTTTACACGTCTTGCTTGCAATCACATATTGGAACACACGCACAAGGCCATACACAAACTACCTTCACTGCTTTTGGCCTGGTCAGAATGCATTACCGTAGAAGGTGAACTGTTCACATCCTAATACCTGCCTTGACAGTGTTACACGTTCCATTAACTAATAAAAAAGTATGCATAGTCAGCGAGCTGAGAATGGGATAATAAACAAAGTCTGTGATAAAGCTATATTGAATAATCAGGGTGCTTATCTGCCAGAAAATTTCTCTTAACTGATCGTTCTAAATAAATGCAAGCTAAAGTTTGTTTTAGCAACTCGGTGTGAGTGTGTGGAAAGGGAATAGGAAATGGCGAGCTGGGCGGTACCTGTCTTGCAGGCAAAAGACAAATAGTTTACATACTGGAAATTCTGGGTAAGCGGCGCTCCAAGCAGAGCAGAACAGGTACAGAAAACACCTTCAGGCGACTGAGGGATACAGAACATCAACCCCATGATACCGCCTTGGTTGTCAGAGCAGCTTGCTTTCCGTTGCAATGAATATTCTTTGTTTGTTTGGTTTGCAAATCTGTCAGCTCTGAGGCAAGAAGAAAGCAAACCGTACCTCCTTATGTTTGTATTATAAACCCGTGTAGCTGTGCAGCGGACATATGTGCATAATCAGCTCTACTTCCAATCACAGTGAGCATTAAACTTGGTCACATCTCTGAGATAGGAAGCCCAGATTATTTAAATTGACTCCAATAAAGTTATTTTCAAACTACGATTATGTGGTCGTTTCCTGCGTATGTGAATACGTGGCACATATTGTCCACCTGTGAACGTTGAAGCCCCACGATCAGCCAGGTGATTCTGAGCGGCCGCAGAGGTTACTTAAAGATGAATGCTGAATACAGCATTCATTTTTAACTTCCAGCAGTAATTCAAGCAAATACAGATAAATATGGGCAGCCTTTCTTTTATAAACATGATGAATTCCTCCTTTATTCTGTTATAGAGGTAAACTGAACTGAACCGCTTTCATGTTAGCCAGTTCACAAGATTAAATCTTGATACAACTGAGATGTGAGCACCTTTGCTCTCTTTTCCTTCTCGACACTAAAGAGGCCAGGGTGAGCACATTTTTTTCTGCTTACTGTTTTCCACCTTAGAAATAAAGAATAACAGCAGCTTTCTCTGAATAACATGATGACTCTGTTAGTTTCCAATCCTTTGAGCTCTACGGAAAGAATGTGGTTTTGGGCTGCGGACATGTGGAGCAGTGGAACAGCTCTACCTCATCTGTGGTTTCATTTGTGTACGTATCTGGGTTTAAACAAGCATACGGGCCCGTCGCATGGCAAACGAAGGGTGGTATGTTTTTGCAGGGCTGGCCGATCCTGTTGCCATTGCAGCGCTGCATCTCACCTCCATTATCCATTTTCAGCACAGCAGAACTGTTGACCTGACTCGGCTTCTGCCATTTCTGTCAGGCCAGTGAACAAACAATCAGCTCCATCTAGATCAGGACATCTCTGAGGTACATGGAAAAAGACTTGCACCGGGTTGGTCTTAATGTCAGCCCACTCACAAGAGTTTGCCCTCTCTGTTTCAGGTAGAACATTATGAGAGAAAAACAGAAACAATGAGAAATGTACACAGTTTTAGTGGTTGCTTGAAACCCATTACCCTGGCAACACAGTGTCATGACTCTGGAGGAAGGCAGTTTCATAATACAGATAAAAAAAAGTATGTTTTCTAATAACTTTGCCATAGAGTTACAACATACTCATCAGAGTGTAATGAAATCATGTTATAGGTCTTGATTGGGGACAATCTAAAAATCCTACACCTATAAATTGGCTAAAATTCTTGTAAGGAGGACTGGGAGAGGTTTGTAATTCATGATAAGTTATTCTCCAGGTCAGACTTGTCTTCCACTTTCCTTTTAAACTCATTTTTTTTCATCCAGGTTAGGATTGTTGTCTAAAAGCACATGTTTCCACCTTCTAGAACATTTCACCTTTAGATATGAACAAATACAATATCTGGCTATAGTTAGAACAACACAGAGCTGATATCGGCGACAGACTACACACGGCTAGGTTCACTAAGAAGCCTTATCGCAGATTCTTCCGTCGATTTTGCAACCGTCACTGCTCCCAACAAACTCAACAAGTGTTTACTTTTTTTTCCAATTTTCTTTGATTTTCTTTGTGAATAGTCTATTGTTGGTTTTTATGCACAATGACACAGGTTCTTTTGTAAATTTTTGAGTTACCCATCTCAGTTGCAATTAATCTGATTATGCCATTTTTAATAATTGTACAGGGTTCTTCTACTGTCAACTTTTTTCCCCATTTTTTCGCTCATACACCTTAATTTCCCTACTGTGGGGTAGTAAAGGATTATTATATTCTTGTATAAACATCAGCTTTTCAAAGAAACCTTTGCCCTATTACAACCTCAGACATTTAGCTTGGTGTGCTCCCATTGTTGAGTTGACACCATGATAAGATCAAAAGGCCTGTGCTAAGGGCTTCAAGATAGAATACTGTAGCAGTTTATGAGCCTGGAAAGGGATTTAAAGGTCTCAAAATACTTTGAAATCAGTCATTTCACTGTCTGGAATTGACAAATAAAGTGCATTCAAAAACAATCTGTCAGTACACCAAGTTCACCTTGAAAGCAGATAGAGGCATGTTAAAAAAGTCTCCAAAATCCCTAAAATGTCATCCCAGGACACACAACAGGCTCTTGCCTCTGCTGATATTAAAATGCATGTCAGTACAGCCAGAAAGAGACTGCACAAGTCTGACTTCCATGAGTAAATTACAAGGAGAAAACATTTGCTTCATTAGAAAAACCTAAAGGACAGATTGCATTTTGCCATTGCAAAGACTAAAAATAGGATATCTGGAACAATGTTCAAAGGGCATGAAAATCTAAAACTTTTTTTATACCAGATCTTTCTTGGCATAGACCAAATACCCCATTTCAGAAAAAAAATAACCTCATAAAGCTGTGATGGATGGAGGTAGCGTTGTCAGGGATTAGGGATGCCTTGCCGCAGCGTTACCTTGTAAGCTCAGCAATTCATACAATCCACAATGACATTTACTATCATCTGTCACGTTCTGCTGTTGTGGTCGACCCAAACGCAAAGCCGAGGACGGGAGAAGCATGATGAAAGTAGATTTTAATCACAGACAGATCTCATCATATAGATTAATGACAGCAACAAAAGTTCTGACAATGGAGTAACTAAACTAAGAAGTATTTGTACTGAAGAGTTTCATTACTGAATGCCACACAGGTGAGTAAATGAGCTGATGAGGAACAGCCCTGGGAAAGTATGAAACTAAGGCTCTGAAAGCACTAAATAAATCCGGGGTAGCAGAAAATAAACAGAAGAGGACACAACCAGAAATGCAAACATGGGAAGTAACAAATCCCAAATATACCTAGGGCTGGATGATATAGAATAAAAGTATATCGATAAAATTGAAATCATATTGGTCGATATTGATAATTATAAAAACAATTCAAAATATACATTTAGAGTGCAGCACTGGCCATTTTATGCTGTTGATTGATGACCTATTTTTAAATAAATGGATTGAACCAACTTTTTACAAAAACTGTAAGTGTTAAAAAAGAAAAAATCAGCATGTGCTCTCTGAAGGCTGATGGAGCTTTCCTGGGTTTGTGATTGGTTGGGAGGATGCAATGACTGCAGTATTAACCTACATGATAGGCTAGAATGCACTGTTATTTTATTGAACTTTTTATTGACCCCTGTTTTTCATATTGAACCATACATCTATCGATCGATATATATAGTTATTGAATTATTGTCCAACCCTAAATAGACCCAAAATTAGTACACTAAGCTGAAAGTCTCACACATTGTGGCAGTATCAGAGGTAAAATGTAATACTGCGTTTAAAAAAGCAGAGCTAGACCCTGCAACATGACAAAACACACAAGTAAATCTACAGAGCAGTGGCTGAAAAATAAGAACTGTAAAGTCCTTGAATAGCCAGGTTTTAAAGAGTAAACAAAAGCAATTTTGTCAAGTAAATGCATAACTTCCATGAAATAATTTTGACATTTGATCATTTCTAAGAAAAGACCTGATTATTTAATGGGATGGCCTCATTTTTTCCACATGACAATAAAGCAGTAAATATTAGATATTTTTTTTGCAGTTCAAACAAGGGGTGTAACAATGTGGCTCAGGTTTTTGCAATATTAAAATAATTATTCTCATCAAAGAAAAGGGTGCACTATCTACTTGTTTTCAGCATGTGACTTTATCTGGTGAGACAAGTTTATGCTAGTGTCATGAACCCTATATGTAAATGGATGTTTAATGGTTTTTAATAGGTCTGGACTGGATTTGTCCACAAAAAGTTCAAAATCTAAATACTTTTAGATTTAGATTCACTGAGCAAAGGTGCTATGATACACAGTATACGATTTTATTCTACTCTTGAGAATACAAAAATGGGCCTTTTCAAAGACTTTTTGGAACTATGTCCACCTTTGAATTAGACAGACTAATCACGACAAATGAACCAGTAAAACCTTGGCTGAGGTATTCTACAGTGATTTCTAAAAGTGATCTTGGTAAACCTTTGCTCACTTTGTAAAAACAATGAATACGGATTGTTAGTTTCCTAAAAACATTACTCAAAACTTTTCTCTTTCTGTTGCAATATTGTTTATAGTTGGTGGTAATGTTACACCCAAGCTGAAATACAGAAACACTGACAACTTGCCCAAAAGTTTGAATCATCTGAAAATTAGTAATTAGCAATTCACCTGTTTGAGAAACTATTTAACACAACCAACTGGAGAGGTTGAGAAAGTACAGCTATATCCTGGAGGCAAGACAAGGGACATATGGATTTTATCAGTACCAGAATAGAGACAATAACTAAATTACTAATTAATAATCTTTATTTTAAAGCAAACTAATCAGAAACATTCAAAAAGACATTCCAAGTGGCCTTTAATAAATAATAAAAATAAATCTCAAGGGGGAACACGTGGAAATTTGTGCCAGTCTATGCAAGGGTAAACAAGAGTATTGGTAAGGAGACAAAAAATCCATTTATAGATGTATGTATAGATGTCTAGCAAGCCAAACATTCTTGTGAGCTCATAAAACTCTGGAGAAGAACAAAAAAAAATTTAATGCGTCTCTGTGTTCTAGGTTTGAGTAATCCTGTTGACCAGATGCAGCTCAGGTGCTCCTGTTCAACAGGATGTCGATGTCATGATTTAGGTTTTTTGGACTTTTGTGAATCAGCCACCATCCTATCAGCCTGTCACCTCTCAGCCACCAGTCCATTAGCCCAGATCAGCTCCACCTGCTGCCAGTAAATACTTCCAACTCTGCTCACCTGTTCACCTGCCTACATATACCTGCCTCAGCCGACTCATCCCTGCCAGAACGTCTCTTCTCATCGCAACCTTTGTGATGTGCGCTGCCTCTACCAGTTCCTGTCCAGCTGGACTCTTCTGTTGAAAGTTGCCTATTTTCCCATGAGTTCCAGCCGCTCGCTCGCTCTGCCTGTTCTGGTGGTTCCTCAGTCCACATCGCCTGTTCTGATCAGCTCCTGCACTCTTCGCTGGTCTGGTCTGTCACTACCTGCATCTGGTCAAGTCTGGTCCTGCTTGCCTGCCTCATCGTCCACTACTCATCATTTCTATAAACTTTTTAAAAACGTAACTCTGTGTTGGTTGAATGTTGGCTTTGTACTTGTAAACATTACATTAGATGCTGAAACTCTTTTCTTTTTTTTTTTACTAAATCACATATAAAAGCTTTGAATCAAATATATCCTTCTGCATCCCTTGGATTTAGGAACCAAGCCAGAATACAAAGAATGGGAAGAAAGATAAACTTAGCTTAAACAAAGAGCCCTTACTGGCTTTCCAACCGCAAACTATGAGCTTTGATGTTCCATAACTGCTGTTGGGATCTTGAGAAGACATTCAGCTCTCACCAATAACTTCTTCACCAAACATTGCTGCTTTGTTTAATAAACTCCAGCCCAGTGCTCTAAAGAACTGGAAAATCAATCTGGAAAGCAGCACGCAGTGACAAAACCATTAAAGATACATCAGAGAAGAGTTTACAGACAAGTGAAAGGAGGGCTGAAAATAGATACTGGGGTTTACTGCCCAACTTTGGCAGGAAAGCGAAAAGTTTTCCACATTAATCAAAAGTGAGTCTGTTTCACTCGCAGCATGCCATGGCCAATTAGTGGAACACTTTAAGTGACCATTACCACAATTAAACCTATCCACCCACGACAGCAGCCCAAACATAACACCGATCCCAGCCAGGAGGATAATAATGGATATCTTTTGGCTTCCTAAAGTAGGAGCTAATATTAGATTTGGCTACCACAGGGAGGTTTAATAAATTCCTGCAACTACCAAGAATCACAGCATTTACCCCTGTTCCACCTATCATTAACACCGAAAGAGTAACAAGGTTCTGGGCGCTCACAAAACGTTCACAAAGGAGTTATAAGTTTGTATTAGGGTATCTCTAATTAAAAACGGCAGTTGGCAATCAATGAGCATCATGTCTTTAAAGCAGCAAACTTTGCAGGCCGGCTACTTAAGTAGCAAGTAAGTCTGGCAGATAGCCAGACTTACTTGCTACTTAAAGAGCAGAAGAGCACAAATACGTAATATTCCGCTATCGAGTTTTTAAAATTATTTTTTTTTCTTGTTTAAGTCCATGTATTAAAGTAACAAAAAATATGTTTTTGATAAAAAAATACATTTGCAAAAATAGGTATATTATTTTTACAAGCAATAGGAATAGTTGTATTGTTACTTTTCTTTTCTTAGATGTAACTGGTTTTAACATGGTATGTCCTTGAAAAATCTTTGTGTGAAATTAGTGAAAACAAAAAACTATGGTACTTTTACTCAACTGTGTCATACTGTGAGAATCTCAATCCCTCCAAAGCTTTGTTGTATTGACAAAATAATAAGATCATCTACTTTCGGACGGTGCTTTCTACTGCCTGTTGGTTGGTAAGAAACCACACTCAATGCCACAGACCCAATTTAAATTCACCCCTAAAGTCAAACTTAAAGGTCATAGCTTCAGAAGTAATGTATCCACAGAACGTCTAGAGTGCTGCAGAATAAAAGGAGAAATTTTACTGAAAAATATATTATATATAAATTATTGTTTTACAGATCTTGACAGGTCCAGAATACATAAATATCTACCTGTGGTTACAATGCCAACATCGACATGAAAGGATTCTGCACCAATAAGAATAGTAGCTCTGTGATAGTGCTGAGAAATGGCTTCTTCTCAACGCTAAATTTCCTATAACGCTATATTGGACCGCACTGCCCTAAACTTCAGTTATATTGAATTAACTTACCTATCCAGCAGAAAGCCTGCAATAATAGCTGTGCCGATATAGACTCTCGTTTTCTCCCGGTTATTACTTCTTTTTCCTTTCTTGGTTATTTTCTCTTCCCTCTTGCTGTAATCCTCCATTTCAACAGAAAACGGCAAATAGAATGATCTACGTCTTTGCTCGTTTATACTCCTCCGCTGACAGCATGTCTTCATAGGAGACAGATAGTGAAAACGCATAAGGCTGACAAGTTTGTCCCCTTTCGGCTACTGAAAACAGAAATGGCGACGCAACATGACGCCTCCCAGCGGGTGCACCGACACCTATGTGTTTATAAACTCCTAATTCTAAGATATGACACTTTCATTTTTGATGTGATGTTATTAGACTTTGGCAGGATATGTACTTATAAAAGCAACACTTGATTTTTGCTAATTAAAAGCCAAATTAGGAACACACTGTCCCTTTAAGGATACAGACAGATTTTTTTTTTTTAAACTGAGCCAAGGGTCCCTTGGAAGTTTTTGTGAGATTATACCTTACAGATAAATAATATATAAACAGAAGACAAGCTTGTGCAGTTCAGGAAGATTCATATTCACGACCCCTTGTACACATTAGCAAGAGATAAAGGAAAACACTGCTGCAAATAATTAACAGTAGTGAGATTGCTAAGACCTTTAGACATAGATCTTAGAGTCAACAGCAGAAAAGAAGTAGCTCAGCAGCATGTGAAACAGAGGAACATCAAGCTGCACAAGTCTGCAAAAACATTTCATTCTCAAATCCTCCATCAACAACAGCAGAGTCTCAAAAGACAGAACAAAATTAAAAAAATCTATGACGTCTTTAAAGCACATTCAGCATGCCCTTGGAAAACGCCAGCATGAAACCTATTTGTCAGGGATGCTTAGAGTGAGGCAGAAAACGGTCACAAAATCCTGCTTACCTGAAGTTCCTCAGCAGTTTTCTGCAGCTTTCCTGGACCGGAATGATCTGAAGCGTGGCTCTGCATGTCAGCGGCTGTACTAGAATCACTCTGCTTCAGGCAACAAACAGACACCTGTTGAGTTTCGCGTTTTATGTGATGAAATAAAATCAAAACAAAGCCATACACTTTTTACCAGCGTAACATGTCCTGCCCCGTACCTTACAGTATCCGGCGAGCTCTTCTGCGATGCCTCTCAGGTGCACCAGGTACCGCTCCAGCCTCCGCTGTTGCTTGAGGGCAGCGAGCTGAGCTTCGTTCTGCAGCGTGGCCACCTTATCCAGCAGGGACTGCTCCCTCCTGGTCCACCTGAGCCGCGCCATCCGGGATGTGCTCTCCAAATCCGAGCCCCTCTCCTCCAACGCGCGTTTTGCTGCCCGGAGCGCCTCCACGCAGCGGCGCTTCTCCGCGCTGTTCATGCAGGGACCGGACGGCGGGAGACGGCGTCCCCTCTGACACACACTTTGATCGCAGTGACGCGTTTCCAATGCTCTTCGCGTCTCCATCGCTCATCTGGGTTTAAAAGTTTGACTCGCCGAAGTAGTCAGCGCGCCCACACAGTTTGCGCAAGAAACCTATTGTGTGTCTGCGGACGGATTTATGGAGTCATTTCCAAATTGGAGTGTAAAAAAAACAAAACAAAAAAAACTTTCATACGCCTTTGACTCTTTTCTGCGACAGTATCAGTGCAAATAACGCATTATTTGCAGTCCGGTGTGCTGTTGCTGCATTTAACCATATTTTTGGAAAGTCAGCCAAATGCCCAAGACGACTCATTTTTTTTCGACGTGCACTCAAAAACGTGATCCAGGTCAAATTTGTGTAAACATTTCATTTCCAGTTAATGAAATGACAAAGTGGACAACTGCGCTTGTTTACTTTTTTGATTGTTGAACACTGGTGGCTCCAAGTCACCCACACTTCATTCTCTTCCACTTTGTCCTTCTCTACTGATCACACCGTGTAGGCTACTTATGAACTCTATTTAGAAAAATATACAAGATGTTTTGAGTTGATTCACAACTGTGTGTTTGATCCACAATTCTGTATACCTCTGCGTCTTGGTTTAGATGCCTTCACAATGCGTCTGCAATATAGAAAGTCATAAAATATGGAAAAGCCATTTAATGATACACTAAAGTATTGTGGTAGCCAAAGTATTGACTGGTAGTGTATTTGCTTTACCAAGGTGGGCTTTAGGCTTTATACCTAAAACGCCTCCCTTGATGCTCAGTCCTCGGTGATTTATTTTATTGCTGTTAAAGGTAGAGTCAGCCAGAACATAACTAAACCCAGACAGGAGGAAGAACTGAAAAATAGTAAACAAAAGCCCGATCAAAACTAAACCCTGACAATTATGAGAATTAAGGGGGAACTTTATATCCATATATAATGTCTATGATAATGAAAATTGCATGTTGAGTTACACCTACAACCAGAAAGCTGCTTTTCTTAAGACCATTTATATCAGGGGTCCCTAAACTTTTCAGTCTGCAACCCCTAACTAACAGCGCCAGAGATTAGTGACCCCGTTTGGCAGGTTAGATTTTTTTTGTTTGTTTGTTTTGGGGGGGGGGGGGGGGGGGATTATGAGAGCATAGTCATAATATTACAAGAATAAAGTAGTAAAATTATTAGAATAAAGTAGTATTTTTCTAAGAACTTTTACAAGAAAGTGCTGCCTTCCTCCTGTGTTAAAATGAGAAATGTGTTGTAAAGTTATGCTTTGGTATTGGTTTCACAAATAAGGAAATACTAAATCTTTTTAGCACATCAGCATCGAATCATGACTCCCCAAGAGGTGTCACATGACTCCCAGGGGGGTCTGGGACAGATATGAAAACGAATATGCTAGCATCAGATGGGTCTGGGACAGATAAGACAGTTTTCTGGAACATGCTGTATAATTTGACAAAAGACTGGTTTATCAGAAAGCATGTTGACTTTTAAAACCAGGGTTTTAGAGACGTGAATTGCTTGCTTTAGGGAACAGAAAACATATTACACACAGCCACAAGGGATCAGACTTATCACACTGGCCATGTGTTTATACCGATAAACTCCAAAATTATAGCATGAAGAAAAAAAATTGACGGCTATGGACTGACAAAAACAACAGATCTAAATCAAACTAATGTCTTCTAACTTAATCCACGAAGAGAAGTGTTATCAATTTACCTTTCATCAGCATGATACCAGTAAGAGACAAAACTCTTACAGCTGCTTCACAATGGAAATCTGGAGCAGTCCTTACCTGTCATGAAGACCACACTGAAATACTGTATACCATTAATACATACTGTCCCTTGCAAAATTATTGATAACTTTTACAACACCACGTTTTATCACTTCAGCATCATAGATGTCAGTTTTATTTTGTGGGAACTTTACATAAAGGACCCACACAAAAAAGTCTGAAAGGTTTGTCGTCTGCTAATGTTTCGCCCTTGTTTTTTCATACCCATAAATCAATCCAGTGCTATCAGTTCCATTTAAATTACCTCATTAGTAGAAGAGGGTCTCTGCAGTGCTGAAGTGGGAGTTTCTTGTGCTGTAGGAGGAATTTGTCTAAAACCTGATTGGTCGGATTGACAATTTTTTTTTTTAAAGACAACATGACAGTTGCTTCTGTTTAATCCATACTGACCGCCCCAGGTGGTGATTCGAGCACTCAGTTATCATCCATGCGCATGCACAGGTCGAGAATTAATGACTGGCCTGAGTTAGCCTTTACTCCAAAAATAGTAAACAATCAATGAGTGGTCCAAAGAAATATAGAACAATAATCTTGTTGCTGTTTTAAATATATATATCTTATTGGATAAGATTGGGTTTAAAATATGATTCATGGCTTTGAGTATGACTTAATTAATTAGCAGCTTTAAAGATTTATTTTATTTACTTTAAAGTTATTTGATTTGGGTCTGAACGTTTGGGGGTTACCAATTTTTTGTAAATATTGGTAGTCTCTCTCCAGCATGATACCTACATACCAGATGGACATAATTATGGGAATGTTGATTAAATTAAACACAATAAATCATTACATTTTTGTGGCCTGCCCTCAATAGTTGTTAGACATGTCCAAAATAATTCATTATCTGTATCTATAATGCACATGTTCAAATTCTCTGCTCATCTCCTCTATGGAATACAACGAGGGTCAGTTTGGGGGACTTTCAGCTTTGTTGTAAATGAATACCAGAATACCCAATATATTTTCGTACATTATGTACTTCCCCCTAAAGTCTACAGAGCCTGTTATGAATCTGTCATGACAGTGCAACACATATTATTTTATTTTTACCTTTCTGATAAATTCATTCTCTGTTGCTTTAGAACTAACTTTAGATTAACTTGTTTTTCATTACTGATTTAGTGTGTAATTCTATGTAATTCTATGTAATGTAATTCTATATTTTTCACACTGTCCCACTAGAATTTCCCCACTGTAGCACAATAAAGGTATTTCTTATCTTATGCCTTAACAACATATCGAGGCAAACAAATATCAAACAAAACTTTCTTGGACTAAATAGCTACAAACACCCTTGACAGCTGTTGCCATCCCCCTCATTTTATTTTGGTCTAACAGTACAGTTTACAATATTCGCACGAGCTAAAATTTTCTCCAGAATTTTCGGTGCTATAGTGAAGTAAGGATTTTTTTTGTAACCCGACACTGAAAACTAAAAATGCAATTACTAGTAATTGTAGCCTAAATCAAAAGACAAAGACAACAGAGCAACATCATAGTTAACTACACCTTTATTGTTCCTTGTCCAGTCAATGAGAGCTTTCAGTTTCATCCCTAATATATGCCATTTCACATCAAAGTACTGATTTCCAGCAGACAGCCAGAAAGCTGTCAGTACCACCAATGATGCAACCAAATCCCATCCATCAAGTGTGCAGGAGACCCCAAGACCGTTCTTCAGCAGAGTGAGATGCCTTCAGTCCGTTTACATTTTTTTCTCTTTAATAAAGGACTTCTACTGAGGGCCTCACATGAGATGACTGGCCTGTTGATCCTTAGCAGCTAATGCACATATTAGTCTAAGATCTATGCGGTCTCTGGCCTAATAGGATGCCACTCGGGATTGGAATGTGTTTAACAATAGTCTTAAAAGTTACCACAATGTTTGCATTTTGTCTCCAATCTCATGCATGGTATTATGCGGGGCCACAGCCACGTCTGAAATGTCAAAAGTTCAAGGCATTCATGCATTTGGCAATTTTTTTACCTTAATCTATTGTGGCATGAAGATAAAACCAGGAAAAGCACTTTGTGGTGGACACTGTTACTGTCACAATGTAGAAGCATGGCCAGCATCCGTCGTACAACAAAATGATTCAGAGGAACTCAAAATGCAGCATTTGTTCCTCCATTTGAGGGACATAAACTTTTAAATTTCGACCAACTGGACTTGGGTCAAAATGTACAATTATAACAATAAAAAAAGACAAGTGATAATGTCCATAAAACTCTGCTCATATGTTAATAAAAACACTTAACTAATGCATTCGAAACAACGTCATGAGCTTCTGATGAGCTCTCGCCGTTGATAGAGATGGCTTTGCTTACCTTTTGCTTATATCAGATAATGAAAAAAAAATGCATTAAACGTGACTCTTCTTACAGAAGCTCAGCAAATAGTCCTGTTAGATAACATGAAGTTGCCACAGTTCAATCATACATTGCACATTTACAGAAGGGCATGAGGTGCGCTACTGTTTCACTTTTACCGTTATTAGCCGACGATGAGCGACATGAAATGAAAATCGCTTACATTAAATGAAGTGCTAACATTCTTTACAAAGCACCACCGACGATCTAATGATACAGTCAAAACAAAGTAGGTCGAGATTGTTCTCTTTTCGTTTTTTCTCGACGTTAGCCAAAACCTGTGGAAAAGCTGAGATCACTGCACAGCTGGGCCAAATCAGCTTTAGATCTGGAGGTGCATTCGAAACTGCTCATTTAAACACCTTTTTCAGATTCTTGCATGTACTGAACTCCCCGAATATTTCTATTTCACTACCATGTCACATCAATGTTCACACTTTGGTATTAGGATTACCAGAGTTTATGGTATGGGCTAAAACAGAAGCTACACGCTTCACATATGATCAGTACAGCAAGGTATATTAAGTATAACAATACAATATCAATCATTCAATATATTAATTCATCCTGAAATAAATTGTTGAATAAAATTGGATAAAATCCACTGCACAAGCATTTGAGATTTGCTTTGACTGTATCGCTCTAAGACAGTGATTATTAAAAAAACTGAGCTAAAAATTAATAAAAGACAAAGTTTGTCATTTTTATAAACTCATACACTTGCCCTTCACAGCTATATGTTGACCTTATGCAAGGGAATGCAGTGAAGAACTGATTTTTAAAAACATCCCAGTTAAAAAGTAGTCAGAAAATGCAGCATTTTTATATTAGAAGTATCTGGTTTGAGATGGGAAATAAAGAGGGGTGGGGGCGGGGGGGGGGGGGGGGGACTGAGCAGGCAACACTTGCAAAACTGTAGGATTTACAATTTTGATCATGACCCATTTGGAAACAAGTCACTGTGAAAGATAAGAGCAATCGTTTATGTAAGGCATTTTAAGTTGACAGAACTCCTTTGAGATTCCTTCAGAGAGGCCTTTAGTGGATAAATAAGGAACGGCTTTGTCCATTTTCCAATTGTTTTCCCATTTCCGTGTCCATTTTCCACAAACACATCCCACAGGGGAAGAGCTGGAAGTTGACGCTCTGGATTAGAATGTTGTGGAAAGGGTCTTGGATCCTTATAGGTGTGAACCTCTAGCAACCACAAGCAGTCATCATCCCAAACAAGAGAAGACAAGGATGGTGCTACATTCAGAGATTCAGGCGGAGGAGAGCCAAGAGGAGCATTGGGAGGACATTAAGAGACGAGGAGGACATGATGGCTCCACCTGAAAGAGACAGACAAATAAAAGCACCTTCTTTTGAGAAAACTTTCACTAGAACTCCTGAATTTATTGCTTAAATTGATGGAAAACTTAAGACATGTTATGTAAATGTCCCATTGACATCAAAATCACACAAAATATTTTACATAACAAAACAAGTGCTTACAGAGTGTGGTTTGTACTAAATCCAATCTTGTACCATATTTTTCGGCCCATAAAGCGCACCGGATTATAAGGCACATTAAATATTCTTCCCAAGTGTGTAATATCACTCCGCTCCTTCACATACACAGCTCTCTATCAGGAGGACAGAGTAGTTGGACTACACTGCCCTGTTTTAAACATAAGGCCAAAATAAACATAACTTTTATATTGAATTAACCTACTAGGTTTATTGCTGCTAGCGCGTACTCCGGGCTGACTCTCCGTGGACGTTTTACCCGTCATAGTCCAGCGTACTGTTGCCTACATTTCTTGTGACAAATTCATACAATTCCCACACTTACTGCCAGTGGGATGAAGCAGGGGAACGGATGGTAAAATGTGTGATTAGCTAGCTGAGCAGCTAGAGCTGTTTATTTTCCAGCAGGCTCCCACCTGTCAGTGAGAACATAGGGACTGTGATGCCAGGCGTCTTTGCGACCGCCTGCTTGGAGCAGCTCAGTGTATCAAGCTCAGTGTCACATATAAAACAGTTTGTTGTAAAGACTTCTTACTGCCGAGACGTTTATAGTGTGACACCATGTACCTGTACGCACAGAATACGCCTTGAGTACGCCTTGGACCTCAGCGGAGTGAAGTACGCCCGAGTATGTGTGGGTCTTCAGTTGAATGCACTTCTAGTTCAGACATTACAGTCAGGCAGTCTTGTAGACAGCTCAGGGCTCTGATCAGGTAGTGACACAGTGTACCGTAATGCTCCGAATATCCATTTGAGCGGTGCGGCTTCGTTGCTTACCAAAGTCCTACTTACACATTTTAACAGATTTTTGAGTGCGTTGTATCACATAAAATCGGTCAGTAAGCACAACTGTAATAATATATAAGGTGCACCGGATAATAAGGCGCACCATCAATTTTTTAGAAGATTTAAGGATTTTAAGTTTGCCTTATAGTCCAAAAAATATGATACTTTACTACTTTAAAGAAAGTTGCTTCAATTTGCTCCATGGTAGGGGCAACGTTGTAACTTGTTTGTTTAAGAGGTTGTTCGCTTAATGAAGTTCTGATATAATGATAAATATAGCTGTCATCTGTTTTGTAAAAAAAAAAAAAAAAAAAAAAAAAGCATACACAATGGACAGACAACTGTCAAGGATGTTATACTCCTAAGGATTTCTCCTAGACTGTCCCGCTAACCTGATCTAACGTAAAAACCGAAGCCAAAAAGCGAAAATAAAACCAAACAGAACCTGGGACCAACTTCAAAAAGCTGATTTGAGTCTGGCAACCAATCATAGCCTGAAACCTTGGACATAAAATGGCTCGGTTTATCACCAATTTTCTTAGCATAGTTGGTAGTGTTTGTTTCATTAAATAGTTTCTTAGGGATCATTGTTCTGTTGGAACCCCCAGGTAAGTCCAAGCTTCAACCAACAACCTATGGATCTGAGGTTAAGTGGAAGTATTTGTTGGTCTTCCTCCTTTGGAAGACCAATCTAATGCAATGCACCAGTATTACTTATAGCCCAAAAAACCCTCAGCATGATGCTAACACCACTATGCTAGACTCATCAACACATACTTTTTGTTCTTGTACACCACCTGCTCAAAATCTGTCTCAATTGACCATAGACATTTTTTTGTCCTGTACATGTGGGTAGCTGCATGTTTCAGATGAACTTGAACAAGTCCACATGACAATCAAACAACAACTGCGACAAATATGCATTTAGCCACAGAGTGTGACCACATAAGAAGTGAGTCAGCTATGTGGCATTGAACACCCAGGGTTAAACTTTTAAGTTCCTTCCTTGATACAGCAGTCTTGATTTGGTAAAAGGGCAGAACCCATCCATCACCTGCATGAAAAAAAGCACCCAGCTTTCTGGTACCTATACATTACTATATAGTACGTCTCTCACCAACCACATCCATCAAATTATAAAAAGGATTTGAAGTGAGGGACCGTGGTGCATGCTGTCTGTGTGGAGATGACCCAAAACACCTCTCTATTCGTCAGTTCCACGCATTCGAAATCCGTAATGACTTAAATTCCCGGGTCTGTGAAATCAAGCTGTCAGGTGGGGTCTGGACAGAGTGATAAGGGGATAAGAAAAACACAGGGGAGGGTTTCCTCTTCTCATCAAGATCCATTACAGAGGCTTAAGCCCCCTCTATCCAGTCGGCCTGCCAGCCGATCACCCATGCAGCGAGTGGATCAGTCAGGGGGCTATCAAGGCTTAAGTCACGGGCCATCTCATCCCTCCAATCTGTGGTATGAAATCTGAAGGGACAGCTTGACTCTGGCCCATGGGAACCCCTTGGCTCAGACAAATGATAACCTATTGCTGACTTTAAACCCAGTATAATCTCACAACCTAATGGCAGATCAGTATGAATGGTCGTATTGTTTTGCCTCAACACTGTAGATTGTACATGCCATTTGATCACCAGTCTGCATTTCTGTTCCACTGACACAAAACAACCTTGGTGAAAAGGAAATAACACTCAACCGATACATTAGATTTCAACAGTGGGATAACTCTACTTTAAGGAAGTTTACTTTGTTTATCATGACTTTTTTTAACTTAAATATTAAAAACGCCGATGGAACAGGGACCCACCTCCACTGTACATAGAAAAGATATGAAACTCTAAGTGTATCCAGGTGTTTAACTATAATTAACAACAGGGACCTACTGTAGTTTCCAGGGATGCTGATCTGTGCCACAGCCCCATTTCCTCCCTCTGTGTGCGCCCGGACTTCTACCACATATTCTACCCCATTCGCATGCAGGGGAAGATCTATGTGGGAATCTTTGGTTGAGTACAGTGTGCCTGTACTTTCGCCCTTCTTCTTGTACAGCACCTGGGAACGTGATAAATTAAAAGCATCCGGTTCAAAGCAGATTCAGGTTTCGATCACAGAAATGAGAAATTATTGAGTTTACTTACCCTGTACCCTTCTCTTAAGGACTCATTGGAAAGCGGTTCCACATGTTCCCAGGCAACACTTACAAGCTGGCCCTTTAGTTTTGTGCCTATTATTTTTGGAGGTCGATCTGGAGCTAATAAGTTAAGAAGAGTAAAACCAGGTCAAACCAGAGAACTCTCTCAGCTGAACACCTATAAAGTGTTTTGTTTTAGATCACATAAGTCAATGTTGAAACATACGAGGTTTCTTGGTGTGGATCTTGATGTACTTGCTGGGCGGTCCGTATCCGGCAGAGTTGTAAGCTCGAATCTCAATGATATAGTCTGAGCTGGGCTTCAGACCCTCCAGCCTTGTGTGGTTTTCCTTTCCTGACACCACTACCATCATGCGGTCTTCACCTTCACTGTCTCCGTTTTGTCTCCAGTACCTCACCTAAAACAAAGCCAATATCAAGGCGTTATGGTAACGATGCACCTTGTTTTAGCAGTGACCTTATGGAGGTGACGTGAGCCATATAATTGGGAGACAAAATAGGGAAACTGTTTTACATTAAGAATTTTATATTTATTTTTTACCTTTTTTTGAATTTGATCTCCTATCAGAGAACACGGCGTACTGAACATGTCATGGTGCAACACAGATAGCAAGAGGGTGTTAGCTTTTTTTTAGTTGTAGTCTGTCTCATGAGTCAGCAACCACCCAGATTGTTGATTCCACACATTCGCTTTATTTACCAGATATACTCCCATCAAACATCCAAAGCCAGGTCTGTACGGCACTAAACCTATTATATCCTTATTATACACTCTTTTTCTCAGTCATGCATAGCCTTTTTACATTTATCTGTGTTCATAGGACCAAAGAGATCTGCATCATCTTGGTCATTGACAGAAACCAATCAGCCAGCTTTGCACACAGTGCCCTCCACTGCCCATTTGTACCAACAAGGACGGTAAGAGAGGGATTGATTTTGTGGTTCATCTGTAAGTCTATACATGTGCTTTGACATCTTGTAAACAGCAGCAGTGGGACCAGCGCTGCCCCATTGCCTGACAGAAGAACCACCCACAAGGCTGCTGCTCAGGGACGGTGTCACACGAAAGACAGGTCGTCACATTCCATGCGTTGCACCAGTTACTTTAGGTACGTGCCTATTATAAAATGTGGAGATGTCGGGCCAAAAGAGGATTTTTGGGAGTCCCACTGTAGCTTTAAAAACCTGTTTAGGTCTGCAGCTCATTGCGGCTGTAAAGCATGAGGGAGAGCAAGATCGTTAGCAGATAATAGGAAGACTAAACGGAGTACAGCGCTGTTGCCGTTTTATGTTTTGAAGCTTTCAACTTGTGCCTGTAAGGTGTCCACTGGTTTTAGGGATGTAGAAATCTGACACACACACAGACTCCTGCTTCATTAATGGTAGTTGTGCTAATCACTAGCAGAAGATTCTAAAGACAGTTTAAAATATCAGCTCAATAATTGATTTACTTTGCTTTTAAATAATAGTAAAACTATAAATATGTAAGTTCAACTTTTAAAACCTGTAAGAGGGACTGGGCTCACACACCCGCACTGAGACGTCACCTTCTTATCTCTTATGAATGATTGGCAAAGCAAGACAGGAAGGCTCGAAAAAATATCTTAAAGACTGCTGTGATTGGTGATGTTTTGAGAGAGAAATGGAACGTTGAACGTCTTACAGGGAAGATGTTGTTTTACCTTTTTTTCGAGTTCTCGACAGCTGTCCTGGAACATGAAGGAATAGCAAACAGGCTTAAATTGGAGGCAGCCGGACTTTCGCCAAACGGCAGTAGGAGCGTTCATGTTTTTAAAGGACATGGAGGTCCATCTTCCTCCTCCATGATCTTGAAAAACACCAGCGCTCCAACCGCAGGTTGCTCAAGTGTGAGCCACCAGAATTGACAAAGACTCCCAGATAGGCATCCAAACGTTTTCAGATAGAACTGAGCGAAAGTCCGGTTGCCTCCGATTTAAGCCTGTTTGCTGTTGCCATGACCCAGATCTGAGAATCTGAGAATTTACAGAGGCAACGTTAAGGAATATGGAAATTATGACAGTCTTGTAGAAATCTCAGGCTTTAAGGCAAAGATTGCGTTCTATATATTACAGATGTATTGTTGCTGCTGCTTACAGTTACAAAGGTTCCACACTCATCACCTGCATGTGAGACTGACAGCAGTTTAAAATGTTAATTCTGTACTCATTATTTGTTTGTTTTAGAATACTGATCAAATCAAATTTACTGCAACACCTCTCAATGAAAATGAATCGTCAACAACAGCTCCGGTAAGCTACTGCGTAAACAGTTTGGGAAAACATCTCAAAACCAAATGCTTATAACTTTTATAGTAGCATGAAGATTTCCTTTTAGACATTTTTAATCCAAAGCAAAAGATTTGTGTACGGTCACTCATAGACTAAACCTGTAATAGTTAAAAAAAACAACACGTGAAGTTAAGGATGTGCAACAGCTTAGGTGACCAGAAGGGGAGCTTTTTACTTACCTGGTATCCGTCTATATTACTCTCTGACAGAAGCACCCAGGAGACAGAGGCCGTCGAGGCAGAAAGTGCTTTCCCCTGAAGAATTTCGGGAGCATTGGACGGAGCTGAACAGGGACATCAAGTGATTAGAACATTATCACTCATCATTTTAATGGAGGCCTTCAGAGAAAATAGATTGTAGCATAATCTTTAAATATCATTCAATAACCTTTATGGTGATTATTCAAACAGGAAACATTGGTTCTCAGAGTAAGAAAGTAAGCCCTGAGTGAAGTTTGTTAATCAGAAAGCATACCTTTGTTAAAAATCTTCTGTTTTTGTTAGGTGTAATTAAATAAGATTTTTTCCTGGAAAATTGTAAAAAAAAGATAGGTGGGCATTTCTAAATAAAGAAGTGAATGTTTAATGCCGTGTTCCTGATTTTTGCCTGTAGTGTGAATGTTAAAAATTCAAACTATTGATTTTACTGATGTGGAAGCACAACATTTTTCATTGGTTTACGTTCCTTTAGTAGAGTATCAGATACTATTCTCTGTTCATTGCAACAACTACACGCTATAGCCCAGCGTTCAGAAACATTTACAATCCATAAGAGCAGTTTTTCCTCTTGTTCCTGTTTAAAAGCATTTGAAAAGAAGGTTCTTAGGGTTTAAGTATTCTAAAAATGGGGGAAAAAAAACTGAACAAAAAGAATCAATACATTTTCTTGAACTGAGTATTTCATATTTCTGAAAACAAAACAAAAAGAAACACAAAAAGCCCAAATTGGTGACGTAAGGATCAACAATCAGACTGAAACAAACAATGTATTTAGTGTACCATTGATTTTTTTGTTTTTTTGTGGAAATTCCTTACAGATATGACATATAAATGCACAAGAAATGTCAAATTGGGTGCTTGAGAACGCAACTGAGATCGCTTTCAATTTTAGCCAAACTTATCAAGAGTCCCTTTACAGCCCATAAAGAGCCAGATACTGCTCCAGACATGGCATCGGAACAACAACAATTTAAATACCATGCACAATACTGCAGAAGCGCTGTTCCTGAACATACACATAATCTGGAGGCAAAGCACTTTGTCTGGATGACTTCAGAGTCATGAGCACATCTTCAAAAGGCAAGGATTTCCTGAGGATTGCACCCTGGCTGCAAGGCATCTCTGTAAGCCATCATGTCTGGATTGCCGGTGGTTAACTCACGTGTCAGTCGCTGGAAGTTAAGAACTCGTCCAAACGTTTCACATCCCTGCACAAATGATCAGCCTTCACGTTCGTGCAGCATGGATCAGTATAATCCCCCCACAACCAAAGTTCGGGGGGGGGAGGGAGGGGTGTTCACTTTCGGGGGCGCATTTAAATTCCTCATAGCAAAACGTGAGAACTAACTTTAAAAGGGTCCCACACTACAGAAAACAACAGAAGTGCTGACACTAATGGGCTGGAGTAGCAGAGAACACTCTGAAGTATTCCTGATCCGCACTGAACCATAGTTTGAAATTTTTACATGTTTTTTTCCTGTTATAAGTGAGACTGTTGAGAGCTGTTAGTCGGTACTCACCATCCTGGGCAGAGTAAACGATGGCTGTTAGGCTGTACGGTCCCTCTCCTTGTCGGTTGAAGGCTTTAACTTTGACTTCAAACTCTGTCTTAGGGGGGATGTTAGGGTCTTTGTGAACATAGTGCTTGGCCTCGGGGTCAGCCACTGCCACCCTGTTCCACTCTTTTCCTTCATGGGGTTTAAAGGCCACGATGTAGCCAAAATTATCCCCATAGTAGTACTGAGGCTGGACTGGCTGAACACAACAGAGAAAGAGAAAGAAAACAAAAAGGGATTATCATGATGTGGAACTTAGATTTTGAATTCAGTATTTGCTGTTACAGGCAAGTACCACTAGGATATAATATAATTTCTTACATTCTGCTTTTCTTTCCATCAAAGGGGGAAGTGATGTCAGCTAATACATATATATATATATATATATATATATATATATATATATATATATATATATATATATATATATATATATATAAATAATAATAATAATAATAATAATAATAATAATAATAATAATAATAATAATAATGATCCATCCACTTTCCTACATGCTTTATCCCTGCTGGGGTCGTGAGGGGTGCTGGTGCCTATCTCCAGCTGTCAATATTAATGCTTTTCTTGAATGTCACTCTCACTTGAACAGTCCGTAGCATGAGAGTAAGCTCTTAAATGTTGAGCATTGCGCTGTAAAGTGTAATGAAAGAAAACCCACTAACGTGTGTAATGTTCAGAAATCAACAGCTACGATCACAAAGAGGCTAAACGACAAAACGCTTTGTCAGCTCTTACACGGAGAGCCGTGGGCTGGAAACGGCCGACCTACCGTCCATGTGATGGTCAGCTCTCTGCTGGCCCCTCCGCCCCCGCCGACATCTGAGGGTGCCACCACAGGAACTACAATGAGACAGCAACGGCAAAAACTTTGAGCCCACGGGCTACGAACCCACACAAACAAGGCCAAACCCACACAGGCACTAACCCATCCCTGGACTTACAACTCAGACATCCTTCCTCTGCAAACACAGTATCAATGTCCATCTACTGCGTCAAACACGATCCCTGATGTATGCGTAGGACTCTTGCCAGCCAGGGTTAAGTAGCTCATCTTCACTTGGTGATTATTTTTAAAGAGGTCATAGCAGGTCTGAATTCCAGTGTGAGGTTTCACTAAAGTGGTTATTTGCAATGGTTCATGTGGCGAGTCTGGCACAAAGCGTCTGTCTTTGGAAGCAGAGCCTAATGTAAATACTGCTGATTTGCTTTTACAGTTCTATTTATATATTTGAACAGGCAACAGTAGAAGGACAAGTTATAATTAACAAAATAGAAAGATGGATGGGAGTAACACATTTTTCCCTTCTTTTTACGTCACTGTGAACAGTAATCTGGTTTTCAGTTCCATAGACAACTACAGTAAACAGGTCTAAAATCAAGACATGCTCCTACCCGATTCCTGGGTTTTCTCTTTGTCCGACGGTCTGCTTGGGTCCCCCGTCCCGAGAGTGTTGGTGGCTATGACCCTGAACTCATATTCTGTCCAAGGGAACAAATCCACCACTATAGCTGTCTCTGCATTCCCCTCGATATCAGCAGGCGCTGCAGAAAAAAAATGTAGGTCTAAATACACTGAATCAAAATATTCAATTTTACAATAACCGTCTTGCAAAAGTTTTCACGTTTACATTGTTTCCGTAGTTTTTTTTTTGCCATGCAACAACCAAGAGTTGTGATAGAACAACAGAAAATGTTGCATTCATGTAAACGAAGGAATAATAATACTCAGTTTATTATTTACACCTTAAAATCTGAAAAGTGTTCCATCGCCTATGCTCTTATGACCCTAAATACAATCCAGTTTAATGTAATTAAAATTTGGCATCAGTATGAATCCTGTAGCTCAGTGAAGGCCTAAGATGTTTGTTAGAGAACATCAGTGATCAGACATCATCACAAAGACAGGAAACACACAGCATACACATTGAAAATAAAGTTGTTGAGAAGTTTAAAACAGTGTTAAATTATGAAAAAAAAAAACATCCCCCGTTAGCAGATGTAAAAGATTTGAGAGAGGGGAGGCAGTTCCCCTTCCTGCGGGACTGCAAAGCTAAACCAAGAGCTGGAGATAAAACAGAATGATGGTTTAATGCCTATTTATGTGTTAGAGCGCTCCAGTCAAAGTAAAAAAAAAAAGAAATCCTAATGAAAAATCTCTGCTGAGCCTTAAAAATATGCACCGATACTCTCCATTCAATCTGATTTAGTGATTTTGCACAAAAGAAAGAATGTGAAAAAAGTTAAAAAGGCCCCGTGTTCTTAAAGAAACCGTGACGTTATGAGTTGTGTACCTTCTCCACCAGTAAGTCAGTTATGCTAGTGAGGGTATTTATACCTAACTAGTTTCAGTAGGCGTTCCTCAACATGCAGTACAAAACCAAAGTAGATGAGCGATCAAAGGTTAGTGCACTTTGGCTAGAAACCACTGATCAGGCCCAAAATCTGGGTGTAGTGATGGACTCTGACACGAACCTCCACAAAATCAGCCTTCTATCACCTGAAGAACATTTCCAGGATTAAAGGACTAATGTCTCAGTGGTCTTTAGTGCTACCCCTTTGCACGTGGGAGTACTCACATGTTGTGGCGTTCTTCCAGACATCTTTCGAGAATTGATCTCTGTACTGAATGGTGTACTTGGAGATGGGGCTGTGGTTGTCTGCTCCACGGCTCCACTGCAGCTTGACACTCCTGTCAGATCTCTCAACGACTCGCACCCCACCAGGCGCTCCGGGGGGCCCTGGGACAAAGAGGAGATTACCAGAGAGGCCTTAAAGTTAAAGTTGGTTTCATGTAACTTTCAAATTTTCAGCAAACTTATAACTATATATAACTATACATATATATATATATATATATATATATATATATATATATATATATATATATATATATATATATATATATATATATATATATATTTTTTTTTTTTTTTTATTGCAGGCTGTTGCAAAAGGGGAACGCATTTCAGTGCCCTGTGAGCCAAGGTGGGATAGTCCTTTCTTACTTAGACAGGGGAGCAGTCTCAGAGTTAATCCCATGAGCATGTCATCACAATATGATATGTCAATACAAGTTGTATTTCATGATAATGATTTAAAAATAATCAAATTATATTTTCAAAATAATGCTAAAAAATAGATTATAGGTTGGTAGAAAGGGCTGTGGACCCACAATGATCTCATACACACGTTGAGCTTTCTGAACCAAATTAATGAAATAATTTGACTTTCAAGATTATTTTAATTTAATGAGATGCACCAATATGAACGAAACTTGAAGAAAGACTAGTCAACACTATATGGCCCCCTTTTTCCACCCTCACACATTCCTCCCACATTTTAAGAAAATTCCTAAAAAAAAATTTCTCTTATTCACAGGTAATTAACTCCGTCACATTTCAGCATGTCGTCAGGCAAAAACTGTAACTTTGCAGACACAACATGTGAAAACTAACTTTTTTTATGTGATAAATGACAAGCTACAGGTGGAGAGCTGTGTTTTTTACGCTTTAAGAATTCCCCGAAGCTGATGTATTTTTCTACATCTGCCGCGAGAAATCGGGTGTCTTTCATCTCCAGGATGTGTGCTTTGGTTCCACTTTGGGGGAATCGTCACACTCAGCCGCTGTGCCTTCACCTGGCCGTCTGTCAGCACCTGCCCTGAAAGCCAGGACACTGGAGGGATCACTGGCAACCCGCGTCGCTGCTTGAATTCCTGAGTGTGAGTCTAAAGAGAGCCTTTTGTCCTGTAATACCGGGCCTGTTTCACGACCAGAGGAGTGGACAGTAAGGCAGGCTCTCTGTCGCTGAGAAGGGGAGACGGAGAAAAAACGAAAGAAAAAGCCTGACGAATCGTTCAGGAGCCCAACTACAGCGAAAGAGGAGATTAAAGACTGAAAGCTGGCAGTGTTGACTTTGTTAGTGCTGATATGAAGTAAGGAAATCAGCAGCTGTGTGTCATAAAACAGCAAAAAAGATGGAGATGTATGAGTCATTATGTCCTCATTACATGACATCACAGTGGATTCATTCATTACCAGGCCAGATGGTAGCTGACACTTTTTAAAACGTGTTTTACACTCACTAAAGCATTACTTGTCCCATTCAGTTCCATCAGCAACTATAACTCTGCCACTAGAGCAACAACTTCTTTTACTATTCACAATTTAAAAAAAAAAAAAAAAAAAAAAAAAAAACTTTTCCCATGCTTCTTTCCTGGGTCGACCTGTTCAGGTTCTGGTCCACCATGGTTCCAGCATAACATCAAAATACCACAAGATATAAATCCAGAGCTGCATTTATGTAGTTAAATAAATACTTTTAACTGATTATATATATATATATATACTATATATGTGTGCACTTTTTATTTCTAATTATTATTTTAGCCCTTGTGTCTCTATGTAGAGCTAACGCAAAAAAAGGAAAAAGTCTTTGCTCTCAACTTTTGTCCTCATGTTATCTTGGAAATGACAGATTAGCTGGCAAAAAAAAGGTTCCGATCCGGTTGTTCTGGAAAGATTTTCCCACAGCACTTTTACCATGTGAGTGCGTTTGATTTTTTTGGTACCCATTTTCAACACACACATACTCTTCCCACATGATAATTAACATCCTGAAACACTTTAATGAGGAGTTTAAGAGTATGTGGCAGGCAAGCCGTCAGAGAGTTTTGTCTTCTGGGTTGCTTAACAAGCTCTCTAGCAATACGCTCTCTGATATTTCCACTTTTAGACCCATTTCTAAAATAATAATATTCAGACATGAGCACTTTAAAAACATATTTAGGTGAAGTTTAGTATGAGTTGAACATTTTAACTATTCTTCTGCATCTCTGCACTCTAACCCTTGCACAGTTTGGAGAGATCTTATGACATGCAGTTTTTTTTTTTTAAGTGAGATTCTGTTGAAACTGTTCATGCTTTGCCGCAGTACATAACTTTCTTGGTTTCTTCTTTCAAGTATAGATCCAGAAGAGTTGGACCTGGAGGCTGAAGCTAATGGCTAGTCCAACAAAGACCAAAGAGGATTTCTACCATCTTAATCTCAGAAACATTGGCCCAGTTTATCCAAACACTTCTTTTTAATCATCATTAAATCAATAACATTTTATGATGCACAAGTATTTAAACAACAGCTTAATGCAAACATGATGTTGGTTTTAAAGGTTTCTAAAACAACGTCTGCGTAAAGTGTGGTCAGGGTGTTAAGACTGGAACCATTTCATGATGGTAAAAGCCCAGTTTGGTCTCGGTTCCTCTCAGACAGTTAGCATCATCCATAGGACCGACCAATTTGGATCAATACTAAACGATGACGCCAAGAGAGTTACAGTATTTACTGCAGCCTAAACCTCATGTTTTAATAAAACCTCATTTCAATAAAGGGCATTTTTAAAGTATTATGGTTTCTATTGTTGGTCTTTTCCCTCACAGAATCCAACAGCTTCTTGGGAAATTTAAGTAAAGTAAAACAAAAGGAACGATGCCCCACCCCCCCACCCCCAAAACCCAGAAAAAACAGAACTCTATGCAAATTACAACCACAGAGCTGCTACGTTAAAAAAGGATGAAGCCTTTTTTCAGCAGCGCTGTCATACCTTCCATAACGTCTATCCAACTCACCCCTGACAACCAGGTGGGCTGAAGCGCTGGTGTTGTCCACCTGGGTTTTTGCAGTGCAAGTGTAGCGTCCAGCATGTCTCAGTTGAGCATTCTTGATGAGTAGCTTAGCATTTGAACTTCCATTCTGCATGGAGCAAAAGTATTGAGCAATTTATCTGAGGGAAAACAACAAATTGACAAATCTAGCAAATCCCCTCTATCTGCGTAACATTTACATACACTTCACCTCTCCTCCTATGAGGTATTTATCAGGTCAAACACTGGCTCT
Source organism: Fundulus heteroclitus (assembly GCF_011125445.2). Lineage (NCBI taxonomy): Eukaryota > Metazoa > Chordata > Actinopteri > Cyprinodontiformes > Fundulidae > Fundulus > Fundulus heteroclitus. Next base: position 10,749,295 of record NC_046362.1, read on the forward strand.
GAACAAAAGCAAAATCATAAAACTGAACCAAACCACAGCACTAACCGCTCAAATTGGCTTTGCTAACTCGACACAAACAGAAGGGAAACTAAACTCCCTTCTGAAAGGGAAAATTCATGCTCACAAAAATAGGATATCATCAGTCACAGTCGCAATCTGGTGGTTGCTGGGCGAGTGGGGAAACAAACGAGAAACCGCTGGTTTATGGTAAGAAATGAACTTACGGAGAGAAGAGGTCATGTCCACATTATGGGATATAATGGCAGTTAGGATTAAGCCGGTAGATTACTCAGTGTTCTTTTCAAGGAGGGATGGGGTATTCATTCTGGAGCCATAAAATCCATTCAAACTATACAGTACTTTTCCATTTTAGATGTGCCAGAGAAAACGCCGTTAACAGCAGACTTGAAAATATGATGTGGACCTGACTGAACCTAAATTTAGTCCTCATAGGAAAAAAATAAATAAATAAATAAAATAACCCAAGTGATTACTCACCAGGATGCTCTCATAGTGTGCGCTGTCTTTGTGCAAATCTATTTCTTGTTCATTCAGAGACCAGATGAAGGTGATGTCCACCGACGGGTCATGTGATGCTGCGCACTCCATCCAGGTGTCGTCCCTAACGTGAACATCAGCGTTCGAGGGTGCCAATGTGATCTTTGTGGACTCTTGGGAAATAAAAGAAGCGTAAAAAATAAAGGCAAGAATGAGGAAGAATCATATCTGATTGCTGAAACCAATCATATATATATTTTTTAGCATTCATCAAAATATACAACAGATGTATACATAGCATTGGACAGCATCTGGACACTGACTTTGTTAATTTTTATAATTCTGACACTGAAGAATGAACATTTATTTTATACAGTGTATATATATATATATATATATATACACACACATATATATATATATATATATACACATATATATATATATATATATAGATATATATATATATATATATATATATATACACATATATACATATACACATATATACATATATATATATATATATATATATATATATATATATATATATATATATATATATATATATATATATATATATATATATATATATAAAACTATCATAGTGGTTTAAGGCAATGCTATTTTATTGATTATTTTTTAAATCAAACAATAACCCTGACCTGAAAACAACCCTATTGTCAGTATGTTGTAAACAGGAAGATTAATGTTGGCACATGTTTTCATCACCATCACCAATCACCATTTTGTGTGTCAGTAACTGCCCAGTGTAAACATGGTAATTGTTTACAAGCTCATTGAATTTACCTAAACCATGGTAGCTTTGTTGAGATTGGAGTTTTTAAGATGATAAAAGTCCAGTTAAGTCTTGGCCCCCTCTTAACTTTATTAATACTAAATTAAGGCATTTTTGGGGTGAGATCAACCCTGTTTTCACAAAACAGAGTGTGATTTCCCTGTATTTCTGCAACCATGGTTGCTTGATTTACATTATTTTGCTGACAGTGCAGCCTTTGTCATCGTTCCCTCGAGTGTTTTTTCTACTGATGAAGAGATAATTAATCCTTCAGGCTTGCTGTCTGTAAATGATCTGACGCTCCCATTGAACAATGATGAATGTTATTAAAACGGCATTATTGTTTTCTCTCATCACTCACTTTGTCATATTAATAATTTCTGTTCTCCAACTTTTCATAAACACTACCAAGAGAGTTACAGTATCTACTGCAGGTAGGATATTTGCTGCTTATAACTTTTATATATATATATATATATAACTTATTTAAAAAATGTCTGATCTCTTTAAATGTTTTGTATTTTGATGCAAAACACTTTCTTCTTCTGGTTTAAACCATTTAATCGTTGGTGCAAATCCACTTGAAAATGACATGATGTGAAACCACATCAAGTAAACCTCTTAAACATACAGAAGGAGGGACGCTTGTCTGGTTTCTGTTTCCAATCTTAACAATGTAAATTAATACCATCTGCCTTATTTAGTAGAAGCAAACCATAAACAAGTAATTGTTCTGGTCTGTTATTCATTAACCCTAAGTATTTTCCCCAACAACCTGAAGTTATCCCATCCCTCTATTTGATTTGCAAAAATGTTGTTTGTATCAAACATATCTGGCTGCTTGATACAAGACAGGGCGGCAGAATATGTGACAAAGTATTATTGACAGAATTTCTCTCCATGTTAGCTGTAACACAAGCTATAAATGAGGACTTATTGAGCAGCTCACATGCTGCACAATGATTAGTAACTGCAATTAATAATGATCTATGATAGAAAAGTCATTTGTCTTGCCTTCGACACACATAGTTGTATAGATTGTGTTTGGAAAAGATTAAAAAAGTGCAATAGTAACGAATGTCCAGAAGAGGGCAGAAAAGAGCTTTGTATCCAGCAACACCAGAGCTCAACTGTGAACAAACTGAATGCTTGACAGGTGAAATGATATCAAATGTCAAGCAAAATAATTAAAATCTTTACCTTTTCATTCATTACTTAGATCTTGAACCAAGTACTTTATTTATGTATTTATTTTCTCTCAGAGCGCCGTGAGGCCTAATCCCTTGTCTCTGCACATCGCATCCAAAGCAACTCCCTCGTGCATCTGGCCTTGGGGGAATGAGTGAATATCCAGCAGAAGCCTGTATGCTGTCACCCTGCTCTGTGGGCTATTATTCAACATACGTTGACATTTGGAGGTTAGCCCTCTTTGCTAGGACTGAGAAAGACGAGATTGGCTGCCAGCTGACGCTGGGATCCGTCAAAGCAAACTCCGCTGTCCAAAGGACGTCAAAAGTTAACTGAGGGCTGTTATTTTAGATTAGCCGCAACTTGCCTGTGACCACCAGAGGGAGCGTGATGTTGGCCTTTCCCCAGTCGTTCTCCGCAAAACAGGTGTACCTGCCCTCATCTGCCGGCGTCACGTTGAGGATCTCCAGGCTCCCATCCTCCCAGATGAAAATCCTGAGGAGGAAGCAGACTAAACGCTAGCACTCTGAAGATCCCTGTTCCGTGTCGGTAGGAAGGTCGAAAGTGCACTGTTTGGTATTCAACAGACAAACGCATGATGAAAAATCGTGCAAGTCCTCAAACTATCAGTCAGTTCTCCTCACAAAAACAAACTATGTGCACAACGCAGCAGGAAGCTGCATCGCTTCCCTTCAAAGGTAGCATACACATTCATATTTCTGCCCTCGTAGTCATGCTTGACGGATGGCATGCCAGAAGCTCCCCCCCCCCCCATCACCACCACACACGCTCTCCTGCTTAGACAGAAGCCGTAGAGAGAATTAGGATTCATACTCTGCATAGTAAATTGCTTGCTGCTCCTCTTCTACAATATTTGAGTGTCAGCACTGGGACTCTTGGGGGGTGGGTGGGTGGGGGGGGGGGGGGATTAATGTTAGAGATCAGAGTTGGGGGGGGGGGGGGGGTGATGTTGCTCTCAGATTACACTTGTTTTTGCCAGTGACGAGCATGAGATAGGGCTTTACTTTGTCCACACGGAGCTGCGGAACCAGCTTAATGTCAGCCAGTGACAGACAGGGCAGCTCTGCTCGGCAATCAAACACAATTTAAGATTTTCCTCCAAACTTTATGGGTCTCACAGATAAAGGAGCTTATTTCGATCAAAATGTTGTAAGGCATTTCTCTTGAAACATGGGTTTGCCTTCAAAGCAGAACGACAGATTCTTGTCCCTGTGGCCCAGATGAGGCTGGCAAGGACAGACGACGGTAGGCAGCTGATGAAAATTGGCATCAGAAACAACAAAGGACAAATCAACCGCTACAAACCAGACGGAATATTATGAATACAAATAAATGGATATGAATATTTATTCATATTCATTAGGTTTTTATTCAAGTGAATTTGAATAAAAGATACAACAAATGTTCACTCATTTGTGTGTATGTGTGTGTGTATGTGTGTGTGTGTGTGTGTGTGTGGGGGGGGGTTTCAATTGTATTAAGAGACGACTGACCTGGAGGAGTTAGAGAGCAGCTCGGTTTCTTTGCTCCAGGTGAAGGTGGGCTTCGGTGCGGCTTTGGGCCGGCATTCAAAAACCACCCGGCCGTTTTTGGGTGCCAGCACTCTTCTGACTGGGTTGTGGAGAAACTTTGGAGCCCCGACTGTGAAATGACAGCAGTGATTAGTCTTTCCCAAGATGCCTGAATAGTCACAACTCCAACTGTTAATATTTCTACGAAGCAGAATTTCTATGGTATCTGTCCCTATTATTGCATTTATTAAAGCATCAGCACCCGATGAATCTCAGCTCTTAATGCCTATTCAAGTCTGCCGTCTGAGTTGATATAGAGCAACACCACCACTGACTACAAGATGTTGCCTGATTGAAGGCAGCTTTTATGAGCATGCTGTACCAATGTGCTCAACATTAGCACAGCACTTGCAGGTATATTGGTACCCAGTGATGGACTGACGATCTGTCATCTCTCGCCCAATGACAGCTGGAGATAGACACCAGCCTCCCCGCAACACTGCACGGATAAGCGGGTATAGATAATGGATGGATGGAGTTATATGGGTGTGGCATACTGAGGCCAACCTAGACAAACTCAAGTTGTGCTAAAGCATGTGTACCTGCCAGGAAGGATAAGCTGTAACACTAACATACTGTGTGTTTGTGTGTTATTTTACTGTAATAGCACTGTAAAACCAGCTTGTTTTGTAAAATAGACTTTGCATTGACCAGTGCACAAATCATGGCTCATAAAAACATGGAGGAGCCAGTTTGTTGGGGAGAATTTGACTCTTCTGACCTCAAACCAACAGAACTTCTTTGGGCTAAATTAAAGCAAATACTACATATCAGACCTTCGTGTCCACCATCAATGTCTGACCTCACAAATGCACTTCTGGAAGAATGGTCTTTCCCTTTTACCTTTCCATTTCTGTGTCAATAGGACTTGAAATAATCCCAAAATTATATATAATGTTTTTATTTTATTTTACATATATATCAAGCAATAGCAAAAGCAGCAATGCTCCATTTGTGAAAGTAAATCTTTTGGGCTCTCTTTTGCATTAAGATACCTATTCTTAATGCTACACTTCCAGACAGGATACTAATAAATACAATTTAGATTAAAATGGTCAAGAATGGTCAGATTTCCATAAACACATCCCTAACCCGCCTGAAAAGCCTCCATTGAGCAGTTGAAACTGTTGCAACTTTTTTAACCCGGCAGTGAACCCTAAATTTCCGCAATAATTAGGGCAAAAGTTTGACTCACCAAACACTCGCAGCTCTGCGTTGGCATAGATGACTCCATGGCGATTCTCGGCTATGCACTGGTACATCCCTGCATCGTCTGATGTCAGCCTGCTGAACCTCAGCTCTTTTCTATTAAGCTGCAGAAAATAAAGCAACGTTAGGATATTTCCACTGATTTTCTGCAGCCGAGTTGCTGACACAAAGTAAAAATGACATCGGCACCATCCTAACTAAAAGATAAACGTTCCACACTTACACGTCGTCTCTGCATCTATTTTATTTACCTGATAACACTGATGCGTTATTATTTATTTGCACCTTTTCTGTCACTAGCTGCCGCTCCCCTGGGGAATTTTTCGGCCCGCTGACAGCCGTGTTGCACAACGGCTGATTAACAACAGGTACTTTCCCCTGTCATGATGTGCGCCCACAGAGGCAGCTTCTGTCTCCTCCGAGCCACGGTGACAACACGTAGGCTGCATACTGAACAGGGAGGAGCCGCACGGAGGATGCCGACTGTACGGCAAACTGCTGAGATACGGAACGACGGAGATTTCTGGGCCAGAATCTTACCGGCTCTCCGTTTTTCAGCCAGCGGATTTGAGGTTTTGGCACTCCTTTGGCAGTGCAAGACATGGTGTGGTCACTGTACAGGTCTTTCTCTGTGTCCACAATGTGCTCCACCCACTCTGGATGAGCTGCAAAACGAGGGTGACGAGAGTTAAAGCGATTCACTGTATTGGGACCAGTCTGCACGTGTGACACGTTTCTCTTACCCTCCACAGATACGTTTGCATAGTGGTGGTCTTTTCCCTTCGAGTTAACAGCTTCACAGCTGTAGTTGCCGCTGTCGTCGAACTGGACATTTAGGAGGTGCAGCTGAGCGCCTGCCATCCGCACCTCGCGGTTGTGTGGTAAAGTGCTGCCCATCCTGTGCCAGCGAATCTCCGGTACCGGGCTGGGTCGGGCAGGGAGACGAAGCAAAGTCAGGTTGCAACACATGCAGTGCCGTGCACAATTATTGGACCGTGTCACAGTTTGCCGCATTAGAACATTAAACTTAAAGTTGACTGGGATTTTATGTGTCGGGTAAAACACACAGTATTAGTGCACGGTTGTGAAGGAGAGGTAAAAGCTTTATTAGGCAGAAAAGCCTAAATATAAACCAATCTAAAAATACTTTTAAGTTTAAGAAGATCAGATATTTAATTCCTTCAGGTAATTAAATGAAGGACTGAGCCCTGAAACGAAAACATTTTTCCAAACTCAAATCTCTTCTCTGTTCTTATTCAGAAAATGATGAAATCAATACTTTGCTTTCGCTCCTTTTATATGTATAATTGCTTTCAGTCTGTTGTAGTTTTGCACAACTAGAGATTGAACTTTATGCTCCCTCGAATTAGCAAAATATCTCAAGCCCAGTCAGATTGGACAGAGCGCCGGTGAACATCAATTTGTAAGACCTGCCACAGATTCCTCGTTGGATTTGACTGGGCCACTCTAACATGCCAATATCCCATTTCCTTTTTAGCTTTAGCTCTATATATATGCTAGATTGTGAACCTCCGCCCCAGCCTCAAGTCTTCTGCAGCCTGTAATAGGCCTATGATTGCTCTGAGTTTGGTTCCATCTATCTTCTCTTGCCCACGCTGAAGAAAAGAACGCCCACAGCGTGATGCTGCCACCTCCATTTTCAGGACGGGGACCGATGATCAGATGATCAGATTCAAACGTACACTACAGAAGTCATTAGCGCAGCTCCTAGAGGAAGATGACGCAATCGCAGATGGCATTTTGCAACATGAATTAGGAGTAAACTTACAGTCATTTTCTGCACTCAGGCCAGCAGGAAGTGTGAAGTCTTTCTCACTTACTTCCCCAATGCGAAGCATTCCAAGACAATGTTCTGTCCCACCAAAGCAGTGGTGTTTGGGAACTTTACTCTGAGGTCGGCCGGGTATTTCCTGATGGGGCCTGAGAAGAAGATCAACAGGTAGAAACACACGCACAGAACCACAGAAGCTTGTTATATTTACACAACAAAGCATGGAAGATATGATGTTAGACAATAACATTTAATTTATTTACCTCTATGCTAATTTATTTAACCTTATTTAACCTTTTTTCTTCAAACAGCTATTCAAAGTACTACTTATTAGGTTTTAAAAATACAAAATCTGTGATTAAACGGGGTGCTTCAAAGGACCTTAGAGCGTCCTCGATGCATCTATGAACAAAAAGTCAAAGAACAAAATGTCGCTGCTCTGTGCTCATTTCAACGTGGTGTCAAAACACTGCGCAAAGATCAACCAGATTCTATTAAAGAGTTTCTCACAACACTGAGACTGTTCCCAAATCCTCGCCGTTTTAGATTGCACATCACAATAAAGAGACATTAAGACAAAAAACACTAACGTTCAACGAGAAGCTTGAGGGGAATATAGTTGGAAAACACGCTCTTAGAGATGGACGGGCTGGAGGCGATGCAGGAATAGTTGCCCCTGTCCGACGATTCCACCTTGGAGATGTAAAGGTTGCCCGTTTTCTGGGAGACAAAGCGACGCTTGTCCAGAGGGATGAAGGTGGGGAATTCATTCAGGATCCATCGAAACGACAGCTCGCCTACACACAGAGGGGGACATGTTGAAATGCAGCCTGCCAATCAAGGGTCCCAACACAAGACTCCATCTATGGAGACAGACGGGGAGTCTGGATATGAGCAAGGGCGCAAATTTATTAAATATATCAATAGCCATAAACAGTTATGCAGAGCTGAGGGCGCTTATAATTGAAGCAACTTTTGACCTTGCAGATGGATTTGTAAGATTCTTTCAGCTGAAAGGGGACATCCTTGTGGTAATTATGCTGCTGGAGTTGGTGATTCCACAGATTAGCATTCAGAGTGAATATTGTACATGTCGGTGCAGTTTGATGCAGCGGATGGTTGCGACTACATTAGCAATGCTAATAGAGGGGGATAAACACAGGAACACATTAACGGACTGAAAATGACAGCTAAAGCTAAGGACACACTAAAGTTTTTGGGCCGGATTTTACCCACAATTCCCTGTTGGGCACTAATCAGGGAAAGTCTGGGTGGCTGGTTGACACTAAAATCTGTCTGCATATATATATATATATATATATATATATATATATATAAATATATATATATATATATATATATATATATATATATATATGGTAAAACTGCAATCAAGAAGGAATACTGACCCAATGGAAAATGTGCTGCCAATAGCCATTGAAAGAGAAAGGGACACATCAGTGAGTCAAACCCTGGAGTCCTCTATTTGACTAAGCTTACATATGTGTGAGTTTCCACTGTTTGGTCCCAAACCAGGTTGTTTACTTAAATATTACATCCACCTGACACTGAGAGGGACCTCCAACCGTCTAACAAGTCCATAAAATGCCTTTAGCCAAAATGTTAATTTTAATTAATTTAATTATTTTAATTAATTTAATTTGATTTAATTATCATATACTATGTATATTTAAATGTACACATGAGTGAATGGGCTGGAATGTTGTGGTTATAAACATGTATTGCTCCTGTTTCATTCAGAGAAATTTTAACCTGAAATATAGAACCTTTTATCACTTAACTCCACCTATCCAGCTCACAGTCCAACACTTACTACCTCCCTACCAGGGCTGTAGTTTGGGAATAGCTTTTTACTCTGGTAATCTCATTGCCATTGATTCTAGCAGTTGAACAGATGGGGGCAAGAAAAAAAAAACAGCCCCAGAGAGGTTTATGCAGTGGTAATGCAACTTTGAAAATCATTATAAAATTCATTTGAAAATGGATTTTCAAATCCATTTTCAAATGGAAAAAGTCTCACTTTTATTGAAAAAAATAAATTGGCAGTTTTTAGTCCAGTTGGATTGCCAAGAACAAGCATTATTCTGATTGTTATTGGAGACAACTATTACTAAATTAGAACAGCGTGTGTTGAGTGGAGGTAGATTCTGCTGCCATGTTCTACGTACCTGGATAATGATGAGGCGGAGCGCAGAGCAGGACTGCACCCTGGCCCTCCTTGACGAGCACCGCCGGCCTCTCCTCTGATGAAAAAAGATCAAGATCTGAGAAAGAGAGAAACAAGATCAACCTCTTACAGACTGAATTTTAGGCTCTTGTTTTTCTTTACACGTAAAAGTTTTATTTTTTTTTCTGAACATGAACTCCATTACGAAATGTTGGTGCAGATTGGATATGCATATTATGCATGAAATAACAGCTCTGGGGAAGCTGTGTAACATCTGGATGGCGCGGCACATCACCGCCTACAGAAAATTCCAACCGCAGTCCAAACAACTCACATCCAAACTGCACAGACGCCTTTTGGCTGACGACCGTGCCGTACATATTGGTAGCCAAGCAGGAGTATTTCCCCACGTGTTTTGTTCTGACGGGGTTGGTGATGATCAAGTTGCCTCCCGATAAACTGTAGTGGCTGTCATGACTGTTCGGGTCCACGTACGTGTCGTTCAGCATCCATCTGCATGGAAAACAGCCAGGGTCAGTACACTTATATAATATAATAGCGGTCAGGGTTTTCCCACATCTAAAGGTAGCTGCCTCTTCTTCTGCAACGTCATCAGATTCCTCTTCTGTTCGCACAATAACAAGGACGCACACACTGGTTCAGAGAAATGCAAGCATCAGGGATGAATTTGCTGTTTGCAAAGGTCGAACGTACTCCACAGCAAATAAACGCTCTAAACATCTCAATATGAGCTGTGGTCAAAGCTTATTCCCTGTCAGAATCAGAAATGATTTGTTTTAATCCCCATGAAGAAATTCAACTTTGCCACAAAATTTCGGAGTCAAGTGGAAAACAACATGTCCAAGGGAATAAGAGAACATTGAGAATAGATATAACAAAAATCTCATAAAGAGAAACATCATTCGCAACTTAGGTGATTCTAACATCCAGTTATTCTCAAATTAAAAGATGCACAGTATGGATAATGAAATAGTGCTTCATAAATCTCGTTTCCATCCACCAACAAATTGTGCAAATTATAATTATGAAAATAGATTTGTTTAATGGAAACACGGCAGTTTTCGAAGATACTCCTATTTTATTTCATCCGTTACCACCATGATTTTGATTAGTTATTGTGATTAGTTATTGTGTGAATAAATGTCTTAACGTGTGGAAGTATGAACCGTTGAATGAATGTTAAGCTCCTCATGTAGAGGGCGGGAAGGACATTCTAAGATTGTCCTTATTTTGGACAGCGTCCTCCTCTCCAGCACCACTGTCAGAGAGCCCAGCTCCTCGCCTCTGACCTCTCATTCCGGGCTCCTCGTCAGAACAAAACTAATTAGCAGCCGCAGAGGAAAATGTTTACACAGGTTTGCAACTAAATTAAAATGGGCAAATTGAAACGCCACAAAATGGGGTTAAGATACAATGACAAAGCTGTTTATGCTTCACAATTGAAATGAGTGTGCAGGGCAGAACGTGCTGCAAGCAAACTGATCGGGGACCATTTGTCTGTGGGATGGGTTTAAAAATAGCTGTCACACAGACACAGAACAGCACCGACAACATTTATCGGGAACCCTCATAAAGGTGTCTATTCTTGAATGGCAGTAATGTGAACTAAAAACAAACACTTGCACTTTAGGTACATGTATTCTGTGTGCTTCTAGCAATCAGAACAGCACTCCTCTAAAACATTTCACAAGGTTGGAACAATGAGGGATTTTTCACCGTTTCTCTTCCTACAACCCTTAGACCATGCAGAGCCCCTGGTCGTCTCTTATTGTCTGATCTCTGCAGCTCACACCTCAGATCCTGCTGGATGAAACACTGACGGGCAGTTTTAAATTTACTGCGACAGTGGCGCAGGACGAATAGGGAGTTTGTCCTGTAACTTGCAGGTTGCCGGTTTGATCCCCCGCTCTGAGCGTCACGGTGGTTGTGACCACGGTTAAGATACTTCAACTCTCTGCCTGTTGGCGGTGGTCAGAGGTGGTGCTGATGCACGGCGGCCTCGCTTCTGCCAGTCTGCCCCAGGGCAGCTGTGGCTACAAAGTGTAGCTCACCACCGTCAGCGCGTTAATGCGTGGATGACTGAACGCAGCGTAAATTGCTTTGGAGTCTACTGGACTTGATAAAGTGCGATACAAGTACAGACCATTTACTGGGAGAGGTCACCTGATTCTTATTTAGAATATCCTGGAATCAGAAATCGTTCATAATGCCGTGTACTCTCACCAGTTTCTCAGGGCCTTTTTGGAGAGAATAAGGGCCCACGACCATACACCTAATATTTATATTTTTATTTTATCGTATTTTAACTGTGGGCAGCAAGTTCCTTCCCACATTTTTGGATTTTTTTGTTTCATGCCATACGCACCTAAGGTGTTTGTTGACCAAAAGCTTAATCTTAGTTTCTTTTCACGAAACACATACAGAATGTGTGTATTTAACCAATTTCATGTTTGTTTATGTTTGCGATAGAACAGAAAAAGGCTTTTCCTGCCACGCCTCTTCAATAACTATTCTAATACATATTATGTACCCTTGTTTGTTACAGTTTATCACAGATATTTGAAGTTTGTGTATTTTTTACTGCTCTGAATTAGAACTAATTAACCAAGTAGTGTATTTCTTGACTTGTAGATGAACACCTCTGAAGTACTTGAATGACATGTTCTCCGGGCTTTCCCATTTTGAAAAGCGGCAAAAAGTGATGGGGCTTTGTCTTAGGTCATGTTTATATCACCCATATAGGAAATAGAAAGTAGAAAGCATTACCAACTTAAAGTTCTTTAACAATCTGATCAACCTAAAAAAAAATAAAAGTGCACGTTAGATAGTTTTATGGTCATGTTAAAACAATTTCTTTCCCAACATTTTTACCCAATTGAATAAATAAATTGCTCACGGTAAAGGTTGCATTTGCTGTGACTGCAATCAAAGATAAATCTATTAAAATTTTTTTTTTTTTCAAATACAGTTATATTACTAACAATATTTCGAGCCAGAGGAAATGTATTGGCAAAATGAAAAGTTTACCTTAAAGCGAAATCATCATCTACTGGTAATAATGTGGTGCTTACTTGTCTCTGACAGATTGCCAGTAAGAGTCGGGGGGGTGGGGGGGTGGGGGGATCCTTGTAAGCTTGCATTTTACAGACAGACCCAGAAACAAGGGAGGTGGAACTCAAAGTGTTTCCTGATGAGGATGGGTTTATGGGAACATATGTTACTTACCTGTATGTGGCAGGTGGATTGGCTCTAGCCTGGCAGGTCATGATAATTCTGGCCTCGGGCGACTCCTCGGGGTAGATGGTGTCCACCGGCTGCTCCTCAAACACCGGGCCGAAACCTGTGGCATTATCTGCTGATAAGAAACAAAGCAGAGTAGGATCATTAAAAAAAAAACAATGTGATGAAGCGATATCAAGACTTTAAGACCCAGCGAATGTCTGTTCAGTCCATACATCTGATCTGAAAACAGAAACGATGCACAACGCTGTCGCTTACTGAATAAAAAAGTCACACCTTCATTGGTTGATGTTGTAATAGATGCTTAAAGTGGCCACGTCCAAACCCTTTCAACACAACACGCATCATGTTTAGCCATGTGTTGCAGATGTGGACGAAACCGTGGGTTGAAGAACCCTCTTGATGAGAATGCATTTCTTGGTTCAATCTGGCTTTTACAATATCTACACACACATGCAATCCCGTCCAATTACTCATTTAAACAGACAAACATCACGAGCGGCGCCATGAATAAGACATAAACACAATCGTGGGCTACGAATGAGCGGTGAGGCAGAATGCTCCCAAACGCTGATTATTCTCATAGATCAGAAGTTTGTGTAGGTGGCTGCATTGATTGCAAGAGTGTGTGAATCCATGTACACGAGTGTTATTCCCCTTGCGTCTCTGTGTTCTAAGAATGCACAGCTGACTCCTCATTGGGGAATGCATGCTATTTGAGACACAAGACATTCACTTCATGGAACCAGGCCAATGCTAAGGATTCACTGACTCTGATAAGGAGATATAGACTTGCAAGTGTAAAGAACTTAGACTTCCAATCTATTCGTACCGACTAAACCATTTCACGTTTTTGTTACATTACAACCACAAGCTTCAAAATATTTAAGTGGTGCATACAGTGAGGTGGAAGAAATATGACATATTTTTTTACCAATTAAAATCTGAAAAGCATTGTGGGCTTTTGTATTCAGTGCAGTACTTTGTAGAAGCACCTTTCATAGCTGAAAGTCTTTCACAGTATGTCTTTACCAGCTTTGCACAGCTGGAGACTGACTTTTGGCTGTTCTTTGAAAAGAAGCTAAATCAGTGACATAGGAGGGCACCATCAGTTTTCCAATCTTCCCGCGGAGTCCTACGGAAGCAGATAGATGCCTTTAGTATGCTGTTCTCAGCTCTGCCAAAATTACAAAGCATTTTTTTACCATCTGCAACCTGGTGTTAAACAACCTGGTGGATGGGGACCTTTGACCTGCATACAAGCTCTAGCTTTACTTAGGATTGTTGTTCCTATCTCGCTCTGTATTTGGCTCCACCTATCATCAACTCGGACCAGATTCCCTGCTTTGCTGAAGAGAAGCATCCCCAGAGCATGAGCATTTCTAAGATCTCTGTTTGAACAATGGCTAAGCTCATACTATTGCATAAAGGCCAGATTGGCCCAGTGCACAACTAACAGCTGTACTCTTGAAAGTTTCTCCCCCAACTGAGCTGAGGATCTTTGCTGCTCCTCCAGAGTTACCACAGGATTTGAAGCAGTTTTGATTAATGCTTTCCTTGCAGTTTAGGTGGACGGTTATGTCCTGGTAGTTTAAGGTTGTGCCATACGCTTTTTGTTATCAAATGGTGGCCTGAACAGTGCTCCTTGAGATGTTTAGAAGTTGGGATCTTGTTTTGTAGCCTAATGACAGTTTAAACTTCTCACCTCTCTGGTGAGTTGCCTGGTCTTCCTCATGATGTTTGCTCTAAAATGTTGTCTAACAAACCACTGAGGCCTTCTCAGAATTGTAGTATTTCTACTAATATGAAGGTACGCACTGTTTCTTTATTAAAGGAGTTCTGGACATTGAGGAAGACACTGAAAATGTGATTGCTAAATGCATTCTGAATGAAAAAAAAACTATCACAATGACATAAACAACCAAAAAAGGCAGAAAGTGAAACAGAGATTGTGTGAAGAGGCAATAAAATGAAGGAGGGATCGTGCATACAGTCCTGCGGGTTCTTAACACACATAGGGTAATCTCCCAAATTTCCTGTCTAGCTGCAAATTTACAATTTAAATGCCCCTTTTATCTGTCACAGATGTCAGGAGTTAAAGGGTCTTAAAAATCTAGCAATCCAAAAAAATATGAGGACACATCTACAGCCATATTAAGAAATTCTCTACACTCTGAACAGCCGAGCCGGCAGTCGGCATAACGATACTAAGAGACGGGATCAACTTCAACTCCAACACTACAGCAGCCAGCCTTATAAGATAGCTTGACATTGATGAAAATCCCATGGACTCAGAATTACAGTAGGCTGTGACAGAAATTAAAATATGCTTTAAAAAAATGGGCCGTTGAGGGATTGCTGGCAGGGAAACTAAGTGAGAATCTATGTTTGGGGAACAAGGGAGTAGAAAGAAGAACAAATGAAGAGAAACTGAACGCTCATACTGAAGAGCTAATGGAGTACACTGACCCTATTCTCTATCAACTTACGCACAAACCACATAAGGTTCAAATTCTTAAGACAAAAGTAAAACATAAATGTTAGACAGCCCGGTGGTGGTGGTGATGTTGCTGTTGGTGGTTGCTGAGGTTTGACATAATGCTGAAATAGCAGTCGAAATGTAATGAGCTCTGGTGCCGTTCCTGACTTCTCTGCGTTACGTGGGATGTGACAGATGGTGGAGAGGGTGTTAAAGCAGGCCACATATACCGCCCGGAGACACACATAGGGGCTTTAACGCGCTCTCCAACTTGTTTCACTTCATCTTTATGTCTCCAACCACCCTTGGTCTCGCTATTTCATTTCTCCATTACCCAAACCCGTAGGCTATAATCAAAAGCGTTCAATACTTTCCCTCAAAGACATCTGTGCTGTTGTTTTCCCCTTATATTAGAGTGTCATTTTCTTCACTTCAGCTCAGAGTTAAACACTGCACAGCAGGATGTGTCCACTTAACACTAAGTGCCGCATGGCTTTTATGTTGTCAAGTCAACTGTTAAACAATTAAGTAAGATCTACTTTTACCATAAATGGTACAATATAATAATACTTTACTAAATACTTTACTAAAAAGCAGGCCATTAGTTTTTGGATAACATTTAACAAATGTTAGCATGCTAACGTTGAGAATAGCATAACTCTAGAATGCCATGACAATATTAATTGATTATATATTAAATATAAGCAATAATCCTGGTTAAAACATCAAGTCAAAACAATAAAAGAAATAGTTATGTTTTAGTTTGCTTTTTCATACCATACAGTGCCATGAAAAAGCATTTGGCCCTCACAGACTTCTTCTGTTTTTGTTTAGCTGTGGTTAAGTTGTTCGGATTATCAAGCAATTTTATAATCAGGCAAAAGTAACCTGAATAAAAACAAAAAGCTTTTTTTCAAATAATAATTTCATTGATTAAGGAAAAAAAAGCTATCTAAATTACAGGTGACACCTATATTAGTATTGAGGATTTATTTTTTAGCTGCAATTTCACTAAGTACGCCCCGGTCTGATTATTACCTTTTTCGGTTATGCAGCAGGACAATGATCTAAATGGCAGCAGCAAGTCCGTCTCTATATGGCAAAAAAAAAATGTTTATATAAAGCAGTCGGATGTGACCCGCCCAAAGTCTGAACTTAAGTCGACTGAGTTGCGGTGGCATGACCTTAAATAGGCCATTCCTGCTCAAACACACTTCAATATGGCTGAATTAAAACACGTCTTCCAAAAACAGCTGGCCAAATTTAAGCTCCATAGCTTTGTCAAAGGATTGCACATCATCAAAAATACCTGACGATACCCTTTGTCACAGGTGGATGTTTGGTTTGCTTTGGAAAGCTTTTGTTTTCTTATTGAATAAAACAATGTTTGAAAACCGCATCTTGTAATGTATATTCAGTTGAAATTATAATTTTTTTGATGCTGTGTAATGTTTAACTGCAACAAAAATGCAAATGCACTAGAAGAAATCTCACAAGGTGCAAACATGATGTCTGGAGAGATGCCACATATATACTGGAATGGAAATGCATATGTAAATATTGTACCCATTACCAGAACCAACTTAGATTCACTGACCTCAGCATCTTGAATGGTTTAAGTGGCAAACATGGCAGGGGGAGTTGGTAGTATTGTTTGTTTAACACAGTTAATAACTATTTGACCACTTGAGGAGACCTTCACTGTCTATAGAAAATGTAGCTTTCAACCCAAATCATCAGGGGCTCATTACAAAGTGAAGAAGAAAAAAAAACACAATGAAATATTAACTTTCCCTGCCATTACACATTACCAAACTAAATATCTGCACCCCTGGTCCTTACATACACAGTTATCAACAGGGGCCAACATAACAATGCATATTATTCATATATGTAACAGGACTGAGATGATGGTTCAGAAAGTGCACTTAATTTCATTTTGATTGAAGTAAAAAGTACTTTTTGGTCGGTCAACATGCAAGGCAAGATAAATGTTTTGAGTCGACTGTCTTTTTCCTTGGCTTTCCTGCATCCTCCCTGATCTCATCCCCAATTCCAACTTTCCACAGGTTTTACTCTATTTTTATCATCTGCTGCCACTCAAGTAATCAGTCCATTCAGTAGGCTCCCTTCCTCTTGATTGCCTCAGTTCCTGCTCAGTTTGTTGATGGCGACTTCATGTTTGACTGGTTTTATGTTCCTTGATTTTCTTGGTCTTTCTTATTTCCTGATTCTTACATTTGTGTCCAACTTTGACAACTCATCTCAAACATTTTAGCCGCCTCACGTAATGTTAAAGGTACTATACTGGAATATAGTTCTGCCTGATTAAGAAAAATGCTTTTCATGCAATTATGATTTAAGATGTAATTAGTTAGTAAAAATTGACTAATTGATTGTGCAATCGAACGAGTCCAGGCTTTTTTTAATAGGAATAAGCCGCAAAAATGGGGAAAGCCCGGGAAGACTTTTCTCTGCCATTGGGACAAGTAGGTGCGATGCCTTAGCTAAGCAGCAGCTCCGCCAGCGTGTACATGGCAGAAACAGAACAGCACGGCATGAATGTAAGTGTTGACTATTCACATAAGAAAAGATTGTTTAACCAAGATGTAGAGAAAAGTCCCTTGTTTCCTCCGGAGGACTGTGCATGGGTTTGAGGCCCTTGTTCAGTGTCGTGCATGTTGAGGGTTTCTCATGGGGAACAAAAACTGTTGAGGGCGGGATTAAAAATTCAAATTAACTGTTCTCCTCACTCATGGTTCAAATTTGTGCAGAATCAGTGACAGTTCCTTTGAGGTGCAACAACAATGTCTACCAGTAAAATCCATACTGTGTATGCGCTCCAGCTTGAAATCACATCTACATACAGAAATGTGGCATCTTAGGAGAAAGGACAGACTTTATAGCCTTCAGCTTAAAAAATCAATACAGTGTCCCAGAAATGTTTGCAAGACTGTAAACACAGATCTCAAATCCCCCTCTTTTTCTCAATTCCTCCCACTCTCATTCCTAAAATAAAGCTTTCTACAAAACACAGAAAATCTCTTTCAATCCCATTATTTTGCTCTAATCTATGAAGCTGTCTTTCCTCCTATCAAACCTGTCCTCTGTATCCAATTTAGACGCTTCTTGCCTCTGGATACTCGGCTTTGACATTTTTAACAGACGAGTAATTATTCACACAATAGTCAACTGTGAGCCCTCCTACTCGCAAACACCAAAAGAAAGGAAGCTGGACAGTCTTTCTTTACAGACAGTCACAACTGCACAAAAACATGGAATAACTGGCACACACACACACACACACACACACACACACACACACATGTTCACACAATCCACTGTAGATGTGTCTCCAGGACCAGCTGGAAGTGATGTTCTTTTGGACAGATTTCTCTATGAAACACAGACAGCCTTATTCAGCTTAATGGCAGGGAAGTTTAAAGTCTCACTTAATTTAGACAACTATCTATTTTCAGGCATTTCTTTCCCATAGTCACATAGAGTACTAACGCAAAATCTATTGTTAATGGAAATTTGGTTTTATTGCCCGGTATGTGTCTTTTTAATTAATTTGTTTACATTGCTTGTTTTACCATCCCCATGGACACTTAATTATTACCAATCCCAGAGAAACTTAATTCTCTGATGGTTTAAATTCCAATTCCTTCTTTGTGCATTGATGTTTTCCCACATCTGTGGCATGGTTTATTTGCATGACCAACTGAGAGTCCAAGTGGGACAGATAACATATTGTTTCCTTGAGGCAGAACAGGCACAGGGTAGTAATAATTACCCACGTAGCCCTAAACCATGTAATGAGGCATACTAATAAACCAAGTTGTCCCTGAAGGGGATAATCCACTTTTATATTCTGTTCACATATAAGATTTACTCATAATAATTATACTGAAACATTGTGTCTTTGGTTAAAAAAATGGCAATTGATGTGTCAGTGTAATTTTAACAGTAATCATAAGTCTACATGGGATAAACACATTTTTATTCTCTACAGCTCCAGAATGCAGTAGCTGTTTAAGTAACGTCCAAGAGAATTGTACAACTAAAGAAAGAGATTTTAAAGTACCCAATTTTTAAAGGGGACAGATCATGCTTTTAAATCCTTTCTTTTTAGATTGAAATTATTCAGTTGTGGTCTATATAAAGTGGAACTGCAATGCTTTGGTCTAAATTCCTCGTTAATAACCCTTACCCTTTTTACCCCTGATCTGAAGTGCATCAAAAAGCAACTCGTTTTGGTGCTGTCTCTTTAAAACTAAAGGAGGCACTTCACTCCAAGCCACACTCCAGGTCGCAGCGTTCCACTCCACAACCAATTTGTGCCATATTTCCATTTAGTCCTTAGTGTTTGTGTGTTTTATTGCATCTTAAAGTGTTTCAGTGACCAATGTTTTGTGTTCGGACTTACTTTGTTCATGTGTCCAGGTCCGTCCCCTAAAAGAGGACCATGCAGAAACTGGTGTCTTAAGAAGGTTCCGGACTGGACCAAGTTGGGGAAATGTATAGGGGAGTCACATTGAGCTGTTTAGTTGTTTATAGGCTTTCTATTTATCTTTGGTGTTTGGTTTAGGATTGTACGTACAGTATATAGCTTGGGGTTTTATATGGTTTATGGTTGTGGAGGGGTTTTAGATAGTGTTATGTACTTATCTTAATGTACACCCCTGGGAGAGTTTTAGTGGTTTTAGCTAGTTAGTGAGACAGCAATTTAAGGCGCCTGTTTCCATAACTTGCTGGTCCAGTGCTGGAGAAGACACTGCTCCTCAAACCTCCATTGCACTCTCACTTGTGGCATGTGCACTTTATGTAAATAGGTATTATAAAAATAATAATAATTAATTATTATGACATTTCTCACAGTTTTTATAAGGGCTGTCATGCACAGAAAAATACTGATCCTGCTGAGCTAATCACACAGAGACTGTGAAGCCTTATTATGAGTCATACTCAGACCATCGTATAGTTGTATCATAAAGCCTCAAACCTGCGTCCCTCCTTTTTCCTCATCCCTTATTTTCCTGCTCCCTCCTCATTGGTAAATATAATGTCAAAAGAGGCCTAAACAGTTCACTTTTAGGAAACAAAGCTGTTCCTGCTGCGTATCTGACTGGCCACCTACACAAAATGCTGACCTTCAAGGGATGGGGTATTGATTTTTCCGTGTTCCCTGCTTGCGGTGTCATCTTTGTTTGATTTGATCAAAAGGTTAAATTACAGAACCAACACAGCATTCTTGCTACATGTTTTTCATTTCACTGCTTAGGGACTTTAAAACTGGCTCCTTGTCAAACTACGACATGCATTCATAACAGATACCAGATCCCTAGCATCAAATATTTCACCCAGTGCTTCCTGCTAAAGAGAAACGAGTGAATGGGGTATGGTGGTGGTGGTGGTGGTGGAGGAGGGGGGGAAACAAAGCAGACCATCACAGAGCACAAACGACTCCAACAACAGAATAACGTTCAACCAGCATCAGCTTGTTCCCAAGCAACAAATCAACCAACATATCTTTGTCCAGTTTATGTTTTTCACGTTGCATCTGCTTTCTAAGAAAATGTAGTGTACACTGTGCACCTTGCTAGGAAAAAGTAGAAAACTGTATGGATGTATGCAGTTCATAATATAATTTCAAAATGTCAGAGTCAAAAGTTAATTTCACAAGTTTATCATTCTTTAATCTTGCAATTAAGTTGTTTATGTTTACAGTATGTTTTTTGATCCTTTGATAGGCTCTTGTAAAATTTGACGCTTTTTATCCCTTGTAACTTGGAGAAAATCAATAGGTGCTATTTTTGGGCTATCTCTTGGCCAGTCACAGTTATTCCTCAAGTATCCACAGCAACCTCACAGTGTGTGCAGCTTATAACAACCAAGCTGCAAGCTCAAATGAGTCAGTCAGAGCAGAATAGGTTGCTCAATACTTTGGCTTTCACATGCCAGAAGCTCAGCCGTGCATACAGTATGGCTTTGGATATCATCAAGTTCATCATGAAATGAGCCACCACAAAGTAATTGAACTACCCCGCTCCCCAGTCCCGTTGTGCATGCACTGTGGATGTTAATGAAGTTGTGACACAAACATGGGGATTTTTTTTTCTGATGAGATTTGCTTGATAAAGCATGTCTGTGGTCTTTATATAGGCTGTTTAATACATTTCATTGGCTAACAACGAGAGAACAATAAAAACAATACGTGTTTTTCATCTTTAAGAGGCACTCAATTATCTTCAGTTGTGATAAGTACTATGGATTATTACTATATTAAAGCAAGTTTCATTATTTATTTAAATAGGGGAATTTAAATGTCAGCATGAAAATATTGCACACATCATAGTGCTGCATGATTAGAGTTTCATATTTTCTTCCATTAATCTATCATAAAGAGCCATTTCTCTGCCATTTTATTAGAAACACCCTGCTTGTGCGTGGGAAGCCAGAACTAGCCCCAAAATATCCTTACCTGGTTCTGTTGTTTACCATCAGTGTCACTGTTTTGTAATCCTTAACTAGCTGTCGTGTTAGCAGCTGGTTTCAGAAGAAATTCACCTCGCTTATGTCAATATACAACAAATGTTAAAAGATCTGATCTGATTTTTCTTCTCAACTTGGCACAGGAGTCAAAATTACAGTACTGCTCCACAGACCAACAGAAGTTTTTTTTAACTCAGCTGTTCTCATTTAGTTTGGCTCTTACAATGACACATAACTTAATTTGTCCAGACAAGCCGTTCAGTGAACCCTGATCCTTGGTGGCTGTAGTTAATCATTTTTTTTGTACTAAGCAGTCACGTCTCTGTAGAGATGTAACAAAGCCACGGCAAGAATCCATATGCAGTTCACATGTTTCCAGGTTTGGTTTCTAGGAGTACTCTATCAATAGGGAAAATAACGGAACACAAACTGGAAGATTAGAACAATACCAAGATTTTTTTTTAAAAATATTCAGTTTTAGTACAAGAGTTACAAAAATAACAACTGAAGCTGAGCAAATATTAAAGACTTGAGAAGAGGCTCTCTGTCAATATCAAGAGCCTTCAATAAAAATAACAGCTTCCTCCAAGGCCATCGCCTTACATAACAGGAGGAGATCCTGATCCTGTGCTTACTTTAAAACCTGAGCAAGCAAGACTTCAAATGTAGCCACTCTTCAACATGGTTACTTGCAATGAAAATGTAGGAATACCAATAATTTATAACAGCGTAATTCTGTTCCCTCATTTACGGTGCCAACAGACGGCTGAACGCACCACAAGCAGCCAAGAGCGCTGCAGACACATGAATGATGCAAACCTTAAAACACACAAACGCAAAAAAAAAAAAAAAAAATGCAACAGAAAAACGCAGCAAAATAAAACCACCACAATCACAGTACAGAGACAGGAGAGTCAATATAAAAATGCTAGCAGTACCAAAAACAACAGCAAGTTGAAACAAAATATGCAAATTCACTCTAGAAAAACCAAAGTGCTCCAACCACTAAAAGTGGGCGAGGTTTACTCATCAAGTCAGGTGGGACCAGATCCACAATGATATTGTGTAAGATACAGTATTTAAGTTCTAATAAGGCAATACTGGACCATTATTTTTCTATGTCAACATGTTTTCTTATGTCATTGAGACACACAACAATGTCAGCAGAGTACTAGTTTATGTAATCTATTCTAACTTCAGCTTTATTTTTTTTAATGAAATGTTTTACTGATGATTAGATGAAAACTTGTTGGTATTCGGTACATTTACTTTTGTAAGAGACATATCTTAATAAGGAGCAAATAAATAACAGCCATTGGCCGTCATTCGTTGGCTAAAGATAAATCTTTAACATTAAAATGATTTTGAGATTTCACTGGGTGTGAATCGGCCGCATTTGAACAGTCGAGTCCATTAATAGATTACTAGAGTCTCGATCAAAATAAGAGTAAGTTGCTGCTGCCTTAGATCAAACAGGGGAAATAGCAGTCAGGTTCTAATCAAATGTGCTGCTAACAAATATTAATCTATAGCTATGACCATCAGCATGAACAGTTTTGGTTTTGTTTTTCTTTTTCTTTCACTCTGGACATTATGGGTGTATTGCACTGACACAATGCCACAAAGGAACAATAGCAGTAATGACCGTAGAGATAGAGTCGTCTCTCTCAGAAGGGTTTTCAGTCTATTTCCAAACAACTACAAGTCCATCAGTGAGAAAGATTTAAGCCAATCAAACCAAGAGTGGACACTGTAGCATATTTACTCCTGGGGAAGAACGTGCATTGCTTAGGGAGCTTACAGAAAATCTTAGAGTCACATTTCAGACTCTACAGAGTCACATCTATCATGATAATAAAAAATACAGCGAAAGTAGAAAAAGATTCAACAAGCATGACTTTTTAGGAAGATTGTTAGTCTTACCTTCAAAAGGGTCAAGCACTGCACCCTGGTCTGATGGATCTGCAACAGAGAAGCTGCGTCAAAGATAGAATCATAGTTCTGCAAATATGCCAAAGATGTACAATCAACTGCAAGTATGTAGAGGGCTCACAGCTGATCTTTTACATTTTATAAAAGACTGGCACTACCGCTTTTAAATCAAATGGGTACAAATAAATACATTTGGCATAAGAACCTCTCTGAGCTGCTTACAATACATTTAATCCACCAAAATAAAACCCAATCTTTTACAAATGTTTTCCAACTCCTGGATGTTTGAACGATGACGTTAAACGTTGCTCCCAGTTACACAACGGGTCGCAGCTTCGTTGTTCCCAAGGATAAATGAAAACCCAGGAAACGGGCACACGCTCTATGCTGCAGATGTAGCGTAGAGGAAGCTTGACATTTCCCAAGCTGTCATAGCATTAATGTCACACCACACTTTGTTCATGCTGCTGCTAAACAAACATGTCAAACCGATGTCCCCTCACTAAAGAGAAGGGTGTGTTGACTGACTTGTCTTTCTCATAACAACAGTGAAGCTGTACTGTAAAGCAGCACAGCATGTTGTGGATTTATTTGTCAATTCTCTCTCTTTTTTTTAAAGGGTAATGTGTTTATGTTTTTATCAGAAAAAGATATGTAAATTCTGTTGTTTCAAAGCCACAAGCGGGGTGCAAGAGAAACCAGACTTTAATCAGGTGGACATGTTAGATTTTCTGCTCCATGTGAAATCAGTCTGGTGAATTGTCTACAGTGCAGGAACATGTGGAATATTGCTAAATAAGTAGACAGAACATTTTCAGACCTGCTTTTATATTGTCTGGATTGCTTCGTTTCACGCTGATTGCACAGCAAAGCACCAAATAAACCTTTTAACTCAACCTTTAAACTCTCAAATCCACAACGACCTTTGAAATATAAAGGATACGTCTTTCATGAATGCTTGTGCTCTTTTTTAGTCACCCATAAAATGTTCATTTACCCTAAACTAATCTAAATCTGACAACAAAATGATCCCCCTAAAAAGTAACTGTACCGTTTCATTAATATCAGATTTGCCTTGTTTCCAAGTAGCTCAGGTTACCCTGCTCCATTTTGTTCTTGTCATTTTCTGAAGCTGACAGTTCATTAGGAGCTTGTTCACTCTTTACCTTCCTCATTTTTCATTCAAGGCGTAAACTGACATCTAAGATCCCAGCCACCTGTGGGATTTCATGCCTTGCTGATGGAGTCATTCATAAGCCTGTTTCTGGATTCCTTTTTTTTTTTAAGAGAGTTGGTGCCGGATATCTCTGACAAATGGGTTGTTGGATGGCTATGCTTGAAAAATAGAGGGCAGAACATTTAAGCTGAAGCAACATCCTTGAAAATCCTAAATCCTCCTTGTGGTAGATTGTAACTGAGAAAAGTGCTTCTGCTACTGATCTAAGTACTACATTTTAATGTGTTCAAGCATATGAACTGAAAGTTTAGTGGAGGGAAAAAGTAGGGTGGAACAAAGGTGCACAAGCAGCAGGAAAACCACACCCTCAAAAGGATTGTGAAGCTTTGCCCATTGAAGTTTGGAGAAGATTTGCAAGGCATGGACAATTGCTGAAGTCAATGCTACAAGTCCCACCACACACAGACATACCCAGGACATGGGATAGAGTGGTCACATATCCTGTGTTAAGCCACCTCAGAACTAGGAATATCAGAAGGACTTGTTTTTTTCCAAGTCAAAAGTCAGAACAACCTTGAACCAGGACATTGTAGATCACTTTATACTTTCCTCTGCTGACAAGCTTTACAGAGATGCTTATTTCATTTTCCAGCAGGTGGCCATGCTGCTACGAAGTACCAGCAACTGCTTTAATGGCCATGATATCGCTGTGCTTGGTTGAACTCTGACGTGGCCTGACCTAAACCCCACAGAGAATCTATGGCGTTGAGACAAGAGGAAGATGGTAGACACCAGAGCTGGTGATCAAAATAAGCAGATGACCACTATAAAAGCCACCTTAACAGCTCAGCAGAGCCACAGGCTGGTCATCACGTGAATGCCACACTGCAATGATGCAGTAGTTCATGCAAAAGGAGGCCCAACCAAGTGGATTTTCTATAGGCAGGCATTTTTGTGTTAAAAATCCCTTTGAGTTTTTGGTTCCTGTTTCCCTGGTCACCAAAATGAACATAAAAATATCCCTCAGTGTGTAATAATGCCACACAATGTATAGGCATCACTTTTTCAACTGATTTACTGAAATTAACTTCTCTTGTATAAAAAGGAAGCATGACAATAAAGTATGTTCATTAATGCAGAAACCCCAGACAGTTTTTGACCTTTTCTGCATTTCACTTTTTTTTTTGCATTTTCATTCAAGTTGAATTGTGATAAAGACCTGCAAGCGAGAAGGCCAGGAGATGAAGGTACAGGGCGAGGCGCAGCATCGTGTTGAAGCGAGAACCACCTGGTGGGGTCACAGCTAGAAACCTGGATGATGAAACATGAGCAGGACCTCTGGGTTTTCCTAAATGAGACAGAGAAATGCAAAGAAAGGGCGATTAAAGCACAGAACAAATCTCTGCAGCTTTACCTAAATGGCCTTTACTCTTTCTTTATGGTGAAAATCTTTTAGCTTTTGAGAAGAAATACCAACTACATGCACAAAAGCCCTTTTACCCGTTCAACAATAGAGGTCAATACATACTCGTTGAGAACAAACAAAGGCGTTTTCTCTCTTCCAGGGCTGCAGACATGCAGGATATTTCTTATTTCACAGGTAGTACTGAAGAGCAGAAGTCCAGCAACGTCTCGCCCACTGCAGCACAACTCACTTGGGTTTTACTCACACCATGTTCATAAAATGTTCAGGACCAGTGTGTGCTACCCTTAAACTATGTGGTTTCTCTCTGCTCAAATTATAGTGGAGCATTCAGTGCCATTAAAATAGGATTTTGACAAGTAAAGCTCAGGTTTTTCATAAAAAGAAAAGAAGAGAATAAAGCAAAACAGAACAGTGGATTTAAAACTTGACCATTTATCTTTGTAATAGGAACACAACTTAAAAGCCGGGAGCCCTGATTGTTCTTATACTATGTACTGTAAGTATGAAGGCATTCAACTAGCTACACTTCCTTTATTATCCATCCATCCATCCATCCATCCATCCATAAGCCATCAAACATTGATGCAGGGGACAACATCAGGAACAAGCAGCAACTCTAACAAGCTTTAACAGCCAATCTCTGCCTCTGTGCACACATTAGCACACATGTCTCCGTTTCCTGTCAGCCTCAAAGGCAACGTCTCTTGATAGATTGACATTTGGATAATTGTGGGAACATTCCCGCACTGGGCGCAATCGCTTTGTTTGAATTAAAATTATCTTAAATCTTAATCTGTCAGGTATATGAATAATTCTGGGCTCCACAGCATACATTTTTGTTTTCTGTCTTCATTTTAATATTGTGATACAGTAACCTACCTGGACTATAGAAGTACGGTAGTATTTTTTTTTTTTTAAATCAAGAGTACAATACTGTGAGAATGTAGTAGTTCAAGGAAGTTCAATAAAGTTCTATAAAGAGCAAGAAAATGATTACATTCTCAGGGGCTGCTAATAACAACTGAAACATGTATGTTACAACAGAAGTATTTTATTGCTTCAAAATAATTAATTTCCACAACTTATAAAATTAAACATCAGATATAGAGGTTTAGATAGAAAAATTAACCTCCACTGCTTCAAGAACAAAGGTGCTAAAAGTGTATTACAAGGCAGACCAAAACCTTAAAGTCACGTTCCAGAACTTCTTTCCAACCCTACTTCCCCGTAACCAAACCTCAGGGGAAATTAACCAGGAAATTAACGCATTTTCTGACCCTTAACGACGCTATTCCAGCTATCTCATTTACAGCGCAAGTCCTGCCTGTGTCAGGAACCCCAATCTGAACATTTATTTGCCTCACCAACGCCTTGTCAGACGCGCATTTAGTCATTCTCTGGTGTCTGAATGCTGATCATCAGATTAGCAAACGCCGCACCTGTCCACTCGTTGCCTGCTCACGCTGGATCGGTGACCGCTGATTGGAGTGTAATTCTTAATGAGCAGCTCTGAGGTTTCTGCTGGAGGATGGGCAGAGGTCTCGCAGAGGCAGTGAGATATCAGAGTCGTATTGCCAACTATAGGTTACTGCTGAGAGCACGTCTAAACAGCAGTGTGCATAACGCAGGCAAACCCACAGCTCCAACTGCGCACAGGCAGAGAAAGCCAGACATACTGCAACCTACACCAAGGGCCCAGCATGTTGAACACGGAGCAACGTTTGAGCTGTACGACTGTACGAGCGCCATACAGTGGGGATATCGTCTCTCCGAGGGGCTGTATCTTAGCAACGGACCCTTTCAAAAAGCAGCAGTTTGTGGGCTGCAGGGGGGGGCAGCTTTTGTAGCCAGCGATGAAACTATGCAAACACTCATTTTAATCTGAAACAACGCTGCGGATGCGGTAAGGCAGCCTGTGGTGTCATGGTCCTCTATTTAAAAAAATAAATCATCTTGTATCTTGCTTCACTCTGCAACTGTAAGGCATTATTTCTGTTACTCATGAATCATAAATGTTCCTAATAGCCACACTTAAGAAATTAGGGACAAATGAAAGAAAGTGCCATTAAAGTGTCTGAGTGGTGAACGACTCGCTCCCATCCAGTCCATTAGGAACAGTCTCTGAACTGATGAGTGATAACAACATATAAGACCAGCACCACCCAGAAAGGTAGCATGTCTATACGATCAGCATTAACGCTGCCTCGCTCTTCTTTTGTGTGAACTTAGCGGCCTGAATGCCTGGGACAAAATGACTCCATCTATCACTTGGAATTACAGGCCCCGAACATGAAAGCCCTTCAACAAGGCCATCTCTCCTCCCTATAAATCATACCCATGACGACGGCAGAGCAATTTCTGCTGTTAGGTTGATTTTTGGTGATTTTCTTTTTCGGTGTCAGTAAGTATCTACCCCCAGTTTTTCTTTACTCACTGAATTTTAATGCTCTTCTGTGGTTTTATGTCACGTTAAAAGCTCAGTCTCATTGCCCTGAAAGGCTTAGTTTATGTTACAAGCAACAGAAGCTTCTAGGAGCAAATTCCACAATTTAACTGCTGGAGTCTGAGGATCAATAGTGTCATTAGTGATAGTTATATGACCCCAAATTTCCTAAAGGCTTTTCAGTGTTTGGCCCAATGGGAACTGAATAACTAAGTGGTTAGAATTGTTTTCTGTCTTGACCATCAAGAGATGCAGGAGGCCTGCAGGGCAGATTTAAAGATATTGCCAAGAAGATGTCACTCTAATGCCACCATCCCCCCCACCATCGGTGACTCCATCTCAACGGTCAATCATTTAAAAACATTTGCAAGTGGAAGCCACGCTGGGTTTATGACAACGGCCATCTCTGGTAAATGCTGGGCCTGATTTCATAAAAAGATAGGCAAAGTATGTCTTTGCATTAGCATGTGGTTCATCTCCAGGATACCCAGTTATTAAGCACTTACTGGCAAAATGTAAACTGTACAACAAACAGGGTTTTATATAGTTAATCCTAACTTTAAGGTGAAATAGAAAAAGCAAACTTGAATGACTTCATATGTTTAATCCCAAGCAAGGTTTTATATTATGCATTGCATATGTTTTTTATTGTAATATTTGACACTAATACACTAAATAAGTAATAGGTTCTGTTGGTCTGTATTATATAGGAAGTAATCAGAATAAGTATCTCAAGAAAATGAGACATGACAACTTAAATCTAACCTATTTCATTTAACTTTGTAGCTTTGTCATGCAAAGTCATCAGAGGTCATCTCTTTTGCGAACAAATCTACACAATTCAGTTTTTTTAAACATAACTAATTATCCTTCAGGCATAAGTGACAGGAACTGGCCCTGAAGGAAACAGTGATGTATAAATTACAAACTGAGTATATGAATGGTTTCCTGCAGTCCTTTTGCAGTTGTTTCGAACAAAGAACCTCTGCCCATTCAAGATCTGAATGAATTGGCAACACTTTGCAGCTCATTCTAGGGGATCCGAAAGCCTTGAGCATCGCTGCCAGATGCTCACTGCGTAGTTGGTAGATCGGCCGATTTTTTGCTCCTTCACGTACGTCTGGTTATCTGCATTTTGAGCCCAGCACCACCGGAACACAACACATATTTTATAGTAGCATATTAGAAAAAGTCGGTGCAAACAGCAAAATTCAAAAGAACTACCTCAATTGTTTTCACGCCCCCTTGAGGTGGTTTTTGGTTTTTCCGAAAAATAATTAATGAGCTAAACAGGAGATGGGAAATGGCTAGAAGTCTCTGGACAGCATGTAACATCGCCAATACTGGTTGACATGACAGAGACATTGCAACTTAGCCGATAGCAACACATTCCTGAAAACCTCTCTTTCTTGTTCCTAGATCTGTGGTTCATGCTAGTTTGCAACCTGCACACCCTGTTTGTTACAGTCATGCTCAGCATTCATTTTTTTCTTCACTTTTTCCTCGTGAATCAGAAGTTTATGATCTGTGTGAGGCGTTTTTGATCAACACAGAGTAGCGATCTCCAGGTCATGCCATCAGGATTATAATAAGAAAACATGTAAAAAAAGGAACTAGAGGTGCCCCCATGTGTTATAATTAGGACATTTCTATTTATATTCAACATTCATTTTTAACCTTGCAAAGTTGGTAGCATATTGTCAGGATGCAGCTTATTGGCTGCAGGCTGAGCCTCTCTCCCTCTCTCTTGTTCCTGCGCAGCCTGATCGGTTTCACCTGGCAGGCTGCAATTAACCCACAACTGCTTCCACCTGTTCCCACCGCTTTATCAGACTCACCTCTTTCTGTTCCCGTCGCCGGTCCATAGCGTTCACTCCCGCTCAGTCCCTGCCAGTTTTTCTTGTCAGCTCCGTTTGTACCCGTCAGCCTGAAGACTCCTTTCACCTGGTCTTGTTACAGTCAGCCCAAAGACTTTCCGACAGTTTGTTTTCTCCAGTATTCAGCTCAGACGTTCAGACCTCCACCGCTCGGCTCAGACGTTCAGACCTCCACCGCTCGGCTCAGACGTTCAGACCTCCACCGCTCGGCTCAGACGTTCAGACCTCTACCGCTCGGCTCGGACGTTCAGCCCTCCACTGCACGGCTCGGACGTCCTGTGCCCCACTGCTCGGCTCTGAGGTTCTGCTCGCCACTGCTCGGCTCTGAGGTTCTGCTCGCCTCTGCTCGGCTCTGATGCTCTGCTCGCCACTGCTCGGCTCTGATGCTCTGCTCGCCACTGCTCGGCTCTGACGTTCTGCTCGCCTCTGCTCGGCTCTGATGCTCTGCTCGCCACTGCTCGGCTCTGATGCTCTGCTCGCCACTGCTCGGCTCTGACGTTCTGCTCGCCTCTGCTCGGCTCTGATGCTCTGCTCGCCACTGCTCGGCTCTGATGCTCTGCTCGCCACTGCTCGGCTCTGACGTTCTGCTCGCCTCTGCTCGGCTCTGATGCTCTGCTCGCCACTGCTCGGCTCTGATGCTCTGCTCGCCACTGCTCGGCTCTGACGTTCTGCTCGCCTCTGCTCGGCTCTGATGCTCTGCTCGCCACTGCTCGGCTCTGATGCTCTGCTCGCCACTGCTCGGCTCTGACGTTCTGCTCGCCTCTGCTCGGCTCTGATGCTCTGCTCGCCACTGCTCGGCTCTGATGCTCTGCGCTCCACGGCTCTGCTCAGATGTTCTGCTCTCCAGTGCTCGGCTCCAGAGTTCCTCCCGGTCAGTCTCTCCACACTCCTCCTGCCGACCAGCTTCTACACCCTTCACCTCCGTCCGTTGAAAGACTCTGGTCTAATCATCCATCTTCCACACTATTCAATAAAAACTCACTCATAAGAACTGACTCTGTGTGTGCGTGCTGTGTCCGGGTTCATCCCAGAAAAATATATCATAACATTATGGACCGGCCTAGGGATGAACCCGAGCACGCACAGAGCCTGGTGTAGAAGCTGGTAGGATCTGCCTCGCCTCCGGTTCATCCTGCCTGGGTCGCTGAGTTGCGACGCCACGTTTCCGTCTCGTCTCGCCTGGGTCGCAAAGTTGCGACGCCCCGCCTCTGACTCTGTTTTCCTGGTCCGCCTTCCCCGCTGCTCAGCACTAAGGACGGCGCTCCTCGCCGCCGCTGCCCAGCGCTAACTTTTGCCGCTGCCCAGCATACAAAGACTTTGCTGTCCAGCACGTCCTGGTTTCTGTTTTGTTTAAAGTTATTTTTGGGTCCTGGTTTTTGAGTTATTTTTTAATTACTTAACGTATCTAAGATTTCTTAAAGTTATTCAGGTTTTGTTGTGTTCTAGTTCTGCTTTAGTTTCTAGTTTTTTTGTATATTTTTTATTGTTTTACAAGAATTATTTCCACCTTCTGTTCTTTGTTTTGGCTCAACCTTAGTTTTTGCTTTACTTAGGATTTTTTGAGATTTATGTTGCTTTTGAGAATTGTGTTTTATTTTGTTGTTTTTGTGTCCCAGGTTTAGTCTAGTCGTTCGGGGTTTTCTTTAGCATTCTAGTTTTGTTTTTAGTCTGCTAGTTCGGGCTTTTGTTCTCTGTATTCTTGTTTTAGCCATGGCTCTGATTTAGTGTTCTAGGTTCGCCTTTAGTCTTCTGAGTTTTGTTTTTTTAGTTCCAGTTTTTTTTACCTTAGACTCCCTGTTCTGTTCCGTTTCATAGTTTTGCTTTAGCGTTTGGTTCCTTTCCTAGTTGTCAGTCTTGTTTTGATTTGTTTGTAGATCCGGTTTTAGCCCTGTAGCTTCGTCAGCCCTGTAGTCCTTGTCTAGCCCCCGTAATTTCTGTCTTAGCCCTGTAGTTTTAGTCTTGTTCTGTATTTGTTTTTTCTTAAGTTTTGTTGGTCTTTATTTTTTCCCCCCCTTGGTATTTATGTGTCTGGGTTCCTGCGCTGTATGGTTCCTGCGTTGGATGGAGTCCAGCGCTTTTAAAGGTCCCTGCGCTCTCTAAGGTCCCTACACCTTTCTGTTTTCTTTGTTTGTTTTTGCTCGGTTTGGGTTAGTTTAGTTCCCTTCAGTAGTTGTTTTGTTCTGTCTTGTCCTAGTGTATCTGTGTTGTTCCCTTGTTTAGGCGCATGCAGGTCGCCGCCAGAGCCCTCCGGCGCACCCATGTCGCCGGCTGAGCCCTCTGGTGCGCCAGACTGTCGCTGCCCTGCGCATGCAGGTCGCTGCCAGAGCCCTCCGGCGCTCCTATGTCGCCGGCTGAGCCCTCTGGTACGCCAGCCTGTCGCTACCCAGTGCACGCAGGTCGCCGCCAGAGCCCTCCGGTGCTTAAGTCGCTGTCTGTGCCCTCTGGCGCGCTTGGCCTGTTGCTGCCTAGCTCACCCTTTAGTTCCCTGGTGTTTAGGTCTTGTTTTCCTGGCGTTTAGATTTAGTGTTCCCCGGCGTGTTAGGACGCCCTCTGATTCTCGGTTCCCCGGCGTGTTAGGACGCCCTCTTTTCTCGGTTCCTCGGCGTGTTAGGACGCCCTCCGTTCTTGTTCCCTGGTGTTTTAGATATTCCTGTTTCCCTTGTGCCCCGGCATTCCCTTTGCGCTCCGGCATTCTTCTTCCTTGCGCCCCGGCGTTTTCCTCGCATCCCGGTGTGTTCTTTCCTCACGCCCCGGCGTTCTCCCCACGCCCCGGCGTTCTCTTCCCCAAGTCCTGGCGTTTCCCTCACGCCCCGGCGGGTTTTCCCCTGGCGTTTCTGTACACCAGTCGTGTTCCAGCAGGAGTTGTTGAGCCTTGGTGTTTTCGTACGCCTGTTCTTCCCTCTGGCGTTGTCGTACGCTTGTTCCTCCCTCTGGCGTTGTCGTACGCTTGTTCCTCCCTCTGGCGTTGTCGTACGCCTGTTCTTCCCTCTGGCTTGTCGTACGCCTGTTCTTCCCTCTGGCGTTGTCGTACGCTTGTTCTTCCCTCTGCCGTTGTCGTACGCCTGTTCTTCCCTCTGGCGTTGTCGTACGCCTGTTCTTCCCTCTGGCGTTGTCATACGCCTGTTCCTTCCCTTTGGCGTTAAGTACACCCGTTCCTTCCCTTTGGCGTTAGGTACGCCCGTTCCTTCCCTTTGGCGTTAGGTACGCCCGTTCCTTCCCTTTGGCGTTAAGTACGCCCGTTCCTTCCCTTTGGCGTTAAGTACGCCCGTTCCTTCCCTTTGGCGTTAAGTACGCCCGTTCCTTCCCCTTGGCGATAAGTACGCCCGTTCCTTCCCCTTGGCGTTAAGTACGCCCGTTCCTTCCCCTTGGCGTTAAGTACGCCCGTTCCTTCCCCTTGGCGTTAAGTACGCCCGTTCCTTCCCCTTGGCGTTAAGTACGCCCGTTCCTTCCCCTTGGCGTTAAGTACGCCCGTTCCTTCCCCTTGGCGTTAAGTACGCCCGTTCCTTCCCTTTGGCGTTAAGTACGCCCGTTCCTTCCCTTTGGCGTTAAGTACGCCCGTTCCTTCCCTTTGGCGTTAAGTACGCCCGTTCCTTCCCTTTGGCGTTAAGTACGCCCGTTCCTTCCCTTTGGCGTTAAGTACGCCCGTTCCTTCCCTTTGGCGTTAAGTACGCCCGGTCCTTCCCTTTGGCGTTAGGTACGCCCTTTCTTTTCCCTTGGCGTTAAGTACGTCCGTTCTTTCCCTCTTGGCGTTTTCATACGCCTATATTTTCCCCTTGGCGCTGTCATGCGTCCGTTTTGCCCCGGCGGTTCCCTCACGCCCCGGCGATCTCGTCCCTTGGGCCCCAGCGCTCCTATCACGCTCCAGCGTTGTCTCTCCTTGGCATTTCCACACGCCCGTTCCTTGCCCTTGGCGTTTTCGCACGCCCGTTCCTTTCCCCGGTGTCTCTGTACGTTAATTGTGCTCCAGCGTTTTCTTGCGCTGTTGAGCTCTGACGTGTCAGTCCGCTTGTCCTTTCCCCCTTGGCGTTTCATACGCCCGTTCCTTCCCTAGGCGTTTCTGTACGCCCGTTGCCTTCCTTAGCGCTGCCGTTGGTCCGTTCCTTCCCTTTGGCGCTGTCGTGCGCCCGTTCCTTCCCTTTTGGCGCTGTCGTGCGCCCGTTCCTTCCCTTTGGCTCTGTCGTGCGCCTGTTCCTTCCCTTTGGCGCTGTCGTGCGCCCGTTCCTTCCTTTTGGCGCTGTGTCGCGCCCGTTCCTTCCCTTTGGCGCTGTGTCGCGCCCGTTCATTCCCTTGGGCGCTGTGTTGTGCCCGTTCTTTCCCTTTGGCGCTGTGTTGTGCTCGCTCTTTCCCCGGCGCTGTCAAGCGCTCGCTTTTCCCCCGGCACAGTCAAGCGTTCGTGCCTTTCCCTGATGTGCCGCCCCCTGGTTGTGCTTTGGCACATCAGTGTTCTCTAGTCCCTTTGGTTCCCCGTGTTCTCTGGCCCCTTTGGTTCCCCGTGTTCTCTGGCCCCTTTTGGTTCCCCGTGTTTGCAGGCTCTTTGGTCCCTCAGTGTTCGGTTTCAACTCTTGCCCGCCTTCCTGGGCCCCCTCCACCCGCCCGGTGTGGGGATTCTGGGCCGTCCGGTGTCCGGCCTTGGGGGGGGGGGGTACTGTCAGGATGCAGCTTATTGGCTGCAGGCTGAGCCTCTCTCCCTCTCTCTTGTTCCTGCGCAGCCTGATCGGTTTCACCTGGCAGGCTGCAATTAACCCACAACTGCTTCCACCTGTTCCCACCGCTTTATCAGACTCACCTCTTTCTGTTCCCGTCGCCGGTCCATAGCGTTCACTCCCGCTCAGTCCCTGCCAGTTTTTCTTGTCAGCTCCGTTTGTACCCGTCAGCCTGAAGACTCCTTTCACCTGGTCTTGTTACAGTCAGCCCAAAGACTTTCCGACAGTTTGTTTTCTCCAGTATTCAGCTCAGACGTTCAGACCTCCACCGCTCGGCTCAGACGTTCAGACCTCCACCGCTCGGCTCAGACGTTCAGACCTCTACCGCTCGGCTCGGACGTTCAGCCCTCCACTGCACGGCTCGGACGTCCTGTGCCCCACTGCTCGGCTCTGAGGTTCTGCTCGCCACTGCTCGGCTCTGAGGTTCTGCTCGCCTCTGCTCGGCTCTGATGCTCTGCTCGCCACTGCTCGGCTCTGACGTTCTGCTCGCCTCTGCTCGGCTCTGATGCTCTGCTCGCCACTGCTCGGCTCTGACGTTCTGCTCGCCTCTGCTTGGCTCTGATGCTCTGCTCGCCACTGCTCGGCTCTGATGCTCTGCTCGCCACTGCTCGGCTCTGACGTTCTGCTCGCCTCTGCTCGGCTCTGATGCTCCGCTCGCCACTGCTCGGCTCTGATGCTCTGCGCTCCACGGCTCTGCTCAGATGTTCTGCTCTCCAGTGCTTGGCTCCAGAGTTCCTCCCGGTCAGTCTCTCCACACTCCTCCTGCCGACCAGCTTCTACACCCTTCACCTCCGTCCGTTGAAAGACTCTGGTCTAATCATCCATCTTCCACACTATTCAATAAAAACTCACTCATAAGAACTGACTCTGTGTGTGCGTGCTGTGTCCGGGTTCATCCCAGAAAAATATATCATAACACATATCTTAATACTTATGATATGAAAAGGAAATAACCTGCTGCCTGTTACATCAGAAGAAAAGTTACATTTTTAAAGAATAGATTTTGTTTTAAAAATCTGGCTACTTATTGATAAACACACTTCCTGATTTTCACTGATCATGAGTTTACTGGTATTTCATTTTGAATAAGCAGGCTAATTTTACCTATGTTATATTTCTCCGTTGCCTGGATGGAAGTATTTTTTTTATTTAATTAAACCTTTTAATTTGCTTTCATTTATGCAGTCAGCAAACCTCTGCAAACAACGCCTATTCAATGTCTTTGTACCAGGCTCCAGGTAAAATAAGAGACTTATTGTAAGCATTGATTCTGTGATCTTTTTCTCAGAAAGAACGCCATAAATGTATTTCCCCGGTTACCCACTTCCCCTGGTATGTGGGTAAGCAGGTAACTGGGCCAGCTGGTCAATGTGGGATTGCTTTTTAGATCAAATCAGCGCTACAAGCAGCATATTACAGAGCCGTGTGATGTGTTACTGGAACAGGAACGACAACACAGATAACTGGGACTACTCATTATAAAATGTAATTATCTTTTTTTATTGCAGTAGACAATGCCATTATCAAACCATACTGAAAAATAACAGGATAACAGGCAGCATTATTTGAGAAAATCAATATGAAACAGAAAGATATTGGGTCTGACATCATCTGTTAGAAGAAAAAAAACTACGTTGCTGTGTAAAATCACATATTCTGACAATGCTCAGAAGCTGCCACAAACACTTACCCAGGCTCGCAAATCAATTTTCTTACTGTTTCTCCTCTTTGACAGCTTTACTTAAGAGTATATTCTAATTTTGGAAGGCAATTTGTCCCAGTTCATAGGTAATAGGAGAAAGAAAGAATTTCACCTAACATGACCTCATACACTTGATATGACTACATATGTCCCAGAATGAGACACAAGCTGTGGTGGATTTCTTTCTGATGCTGAATCAATCCTATTTTCCCACAAAGAATGAATTATTTATGCAAAATCTATTGATCCCAACCTCCAAAAATGGCCACGCTCAGCCAGCTTGTCTCTTTAACTCCCTGCTCTGGAATGTGTTCTTTAGGTGTACTGTGTCTGTGGAAAATGAGACTAAATCGTCTACAGGAGGGCATGTTTATCTCCCAGAACCCAGTGATCCAGTAAAGAACAAGATATGCATGTCAGTTTTCTGAGCCTATTGTACAGGAGACAAAGCCATAACCCCAGAACAGACACAACATCTGAAAAAGAAGCGCTAAATACACAGATACTGTTGTTACATAGGAGACTGTTCGGCAATTCACAAAAAAGCAAAAAAATCTAAATGATTGCATTACTTAAACTAATTTGCCACGTAGTCTTGCAGTAAAAAATTATTTTTGTACACATTTTATTACATTTGAAACTATGCCTGTATAAACCATTAAAGGCACTCCTTTGTTGTATTGTATGCTATCAGACGCAGCTCGCTTTAAATGGCCTTTTTTTAACACTTCTGGGATCTATGGGGCGATGTGGCACAGGAGTTAGGGAGTTTGTCCTGCAATTGGCGGGTTGCCGGCTCGATCTCCCGCTCCATCCCGTCTCAGCCATTGTGTCCTTGGGCAAGACACTTCACCCGAATTGCCTGCTGGTGGTGGTCAGAGGGCCCGGTGGTGCCGATGTATGGAAGCCTTGCCTCTGTCAGTCTGCCCCAGGGCAGCTGTAGCTACTAACATAGCTCACCACCGTCAGCGTGTGAATGTGTGAATCACTGATTGTAGTGTAAAGCGCTTTGGGGTCATTGGACTAGTGCTGTTCAACTACAAGCCATTTACCATCTATGATCTTAATTCACTAAATTGCACAGCACTGTGATCTAAAAAAAATTAATTCCCATCTAATATCACAAGGATACTTTTTTAAAATAGTGTCTACAATGGCAATCACATTACTGCATGATTAAAAAAGCCTTTAAGATGTTTGGACATGTTGCCAGATATCTTTACAAACTAACACAGTTTGTTTCCCTTTCTCACTACATCTGGGCAAAAATCACTTTGAGTTTAAGTTCAGTTTTTGAAAGATTCGTCACAGTTTTCCACAACAGCTAAGAACTGCTTTGATCTAAACCATTCCATTTCAGCCCTCTTTGTATGTTGAAGAAAAGCTATCCCTGATGCTGCCACCATCAGTTTTCATCTTGTGGATGGTGTTTTCAGGATAATGTGGAGTGAACTTTACATGCACACAAAAAAAACTTACATCTTTGTTTTGTCTGACCTGAGCACCATCTTCCAAGTTTGCAGTTTCTCCTACATGGCTTACAGAAAACTAAAAAAGGGCGTTAGTAACGCTTTCTTTCAACAATAGCTTTTAGTACAATGCACAGATAGCCATTATCCCGCCAGCAGCTTCTCCTACCTGAGCTGGTGATTAGAGTTAGCGTCAGAGTTACTAGAGGCCTGTTAGCTGGGTCTCTGATTAGGTCTCTTCCCGCTCAATCAATCAGGGTAGCTGATAGAAATGTCTTAATGGGTGAGCAGTTGTCTCATACTCTTTCCATTTTCAGAAGATCAAAATAATATCCCACAGCTTGAATCATAAAGGAATTAAGTGGCTTTGAGTGGGCTCATTTTTAATGAGTAGTTTGATGTTCCTTTGTCTTCATGATGGAGACTGAACCTCATCTTTCCAAAATGTGGACAATAATTTAATTCAAAATGACTATTTCTGCACATCTGTCTGTTTTACCTAACAGCAACTATGTTTGTAAGTTTTTTTTTTATATAAAATAAAATTTAAAAAACAACTGTTGTAATATTACCAGTTTTTATTTGCATGCTCCCTGTGCCACAAACACTCATTACTAAAATACATAACTCTGAAAGTCAAGCTACATGGTAGTTCTGTAGTCACACTGTTGTGTATCTGTCTTATGGCACATAAAAATAAGTGGCTTTAAGTACATGTGTACATTTCTAGTATTGTAGCATACTAATGTGATTCCCAGCTAAGTTTCCCCTCACCATTTGACATTTTGAATGATTTAGTAGTATGGCTGTCTCAACTAAGAGATGGCACATATACTGCACAGATTCTCCGCTGCCACAAAATGTATTTGCTACACCACACTGTCGATAGTATTTCCATCCATCCATCCATCCATTTTCCGAACCGCTTTATCCCTCTTGGGGTCGCGGGGGTTGCTGGTGCCTATCTCCAGTGTTCACTGGGCGAGAGGCGGGGTTCACCCTGGACAGGTCGCCAGTCTGTCGCAGGGCAACACAGAGACAAACAGGACAAACAACCATTCACGCACACACTCACACCTAGTATTTGTTTTGCCAAAAAAAAAAAATTGTAGCCTAAATCATCTCCTTCGGATGGTGAGTGCCTCTTTTGAACCTGTCTAGATCCTCAGTTGAGGAGATTGTGCAACTCCTCCCTCTTATGTAATGTCAAGATTGTGATTTATTGTTTTGTGTTTTCTGAAAAAACTAAATAAATAACTTAGACCATTATTTAAGGAAGTTGACAATATTTTACACTTTTTAGTTAGTTCTTACTAATTAGTTAGTTAAGGGAGGAATAATATGGTGTCCCTGAAGTGGTTGGCACTCCAGGGCCATCGTAAATAAACCCGATATGTGGAACGCTCACTATGGTGTTCCACATATTTAAAATAAATCTTTATTGTCAAAATAGAGTAGGGCCAAGGAGGAGACATTTATTTTTCAATGTTGTCATTTGGCACTTACAAGGTAACTCACCCCCAAATAGACTTTCTTATGTTACTAATATACTGTATACATGGGTGTCTTCTGAAAAGTTGTGTCTCCTTCATTTCTGAGATGATGGTTATACCCCTGATTGGATCCACATAAAAAGCACTTTTAGACATAGCAACAATGGCAAAATAATAAACATTGTGACAGCAGCCTAAAGCTACCAGCCGGAGTGGCACTTCCTTTTAACAACCACTCTAACATGATAATAAAAATGCACCTCCATATTACACGTGAATTTTCATTGCAGGAAAAATATGTTTTATGAGGTTTAAGTCTTTAACCAGGATATCTGTTTTGTGTACATTTTTACCATGGCATCAGTATTAGCATCCATAATGTAATCCTGCTCAAAACCATCCAACTATTGCTCTGTCACTTTTTTTTCAAGGTGTAACCCGATCTTGCTCCTCCTACCTCCTTCTTCTCCCTCTTTTCTGCATTTGACCTGGTGGCTGGAGCTATGCTAATGTAAGCCATTTATCCTAACCCCCGCTGTTAACACCATGCCACCCAGGGCCACGGTGATTCAGTACCCTCAGCTGGTCTGCATATCAATTACCTCAGTCAGTAAAACTGGGTCCTCTGCATGCATGTCATTAAGCTTAAATCAGGCAGTATATGTAACCAACCATAGAAGCTCGAGGTCAATCACTCTTCCTGAAAAATGGATATTACCCAAGACTTTTTTCTTGGCAAGCAACAAGGTGGCATAGGAAGCCCAATTAAATTAAGTTACAAATCAGACCAATACAAGCTAAAAGTATCTCAATGTTTTTTGGTGTTTCTTTGCTATAACTATAAAAGTGATAATAAAAGTATACAGTGAGAGCCACACCAACACAATAGATAGATTTAAATTTATTTTTCAATATACTGATCCTCTAATAATGTTAAAATAATTTCTAATTTAATATAATCAACTGTAAGAAGATGTGTTAAAGATGCTTATTTAAGTCAAAATCTATGCAAACAGACATTTTCATCTCCAGGCATTTTTCCTATAAGGCAAACAAACAGGAAAGGCCAAAGTGTGATGATTAGCCCTGAGCTAGCTGTGTTACAAAGTGGAGTAGAACAGCAAGCCTGAGAAACAAGTGTAAACACCAATACTGTTGATGTTTGAGATAGATTGAGATAGTCAGCAATGCTCCTGTATGTGCAACAGTGAATGACCAAAAGCTAAAGTTAGCCATCTGAATACTAGCAACTTGCCAACAGCCCCATTATTGTCATACATCAGTCTCAGTACCCCCATCAAGGTCACCAATGTGGAAGAGTAAGAAAGATGACACAGAAGCTATGTTTGATCACCTTGTTTACTCAACTCCAACTCAACTTAGTAACGGTACAGAGTGTGATGATAGAGCTTTTTTTTTTTTAAATCAAAACATCCCATCATCTGGGTGTGAGTGGAGACCCCTAGTGGTCCACCACAATGGACCATTTCCCTGTATCAGAAGCCACTAAAAGGTAATTATAAACCTTTAAAAGAGTCATCTCAGTGAAGTCAGAAATCTGTACCTTACATAGTAGAGATCTGAACTGACTTTTTACAGCTTTATTTAATAATACTGAGAAAAAGCAGTTTTGAAATTGGCAGGTTGTTGCCAAAGAAGCTGCCATCAAGATTGGGTTTCTTTAGTCATGGAGTTATCTCAGAGTGTGTAAAATA
This sequence comes from Fundulus heteroclitus, assembly GCF_011125445.2. Taxonomy (NCBI): domain Eukaryota; kingdom Metazoa; phylum Chordata; class Actinopteri; order Cyprinodontiformes; family Fundulidae; genus Fundulus; species Fundulus heteroclitus. Next base: position 10,790,733 of record NC_046362.1, read on the forward strand.
CGATGGAACACCTTGCCTTAGTGAGCTGTACATAATTGACAATAATGAAGGAACAATGCTGGTGAGACCCCCAGACAAGATGGAGGGAGAGAATAGACCAGTCACGAGCAACATCCGGGTCACGCTGGTAGGCGAAAACAGGACTGTTTTCGCCTACCAGCGTGACAAAACGGGTGATTTAGAGCGTACTGTTAGTTTGTTTATTTTTGGAATCTAAACAATGCCTATGACTTGTGCTCCCGGTTGCACACAGAGGCATTCCAAATCGTCGGATGTACGTTTCTTTCGTTTACTGAAGGACAAAGAAAGAAGAAAGAAATGGATAATTTCAATGAAAAGAATGCAGGCAGACACTCCCAATGAACTGTGTGAGCCATCATACCATGACAGAATTTGCAGTCTACACTTCATCTCTGGTAAATATAACTTAATTTTGCACTAGTCATTGTTCTACCTAAATAATTATCTAAATAAAAATTAGGATATATACTTAAGTCAAGACATAAACATTTGTTTTGTAATAATATACGTACATGTACAATGTATGCAAACCCTCTGGCATGAGTCTGTGAAAAGGTTTAATAAGACAATATATCCAGTAACGGAATTCCTCTATCCCTTCAGGCTTTTGCTGTATGGAACTGACAATCTGATACCATCAACCATCAACTTATTCTTATAACGATCTTGTGATACGTTATCTAAAGAAGAAAAATACGTTGAGAACTCGTCATTTCCTTTGTTTTCGTCCGCCATTGTGTTCGCCTTTTGCCTACCAGTCAGGTGCGCATGCGCGAAAAAACGGAATCAAAACAATAACAATAAATTGGTCTATTTCTTTAAGGAGCATGATGAGGGTTCCATTTTGGCAATAAATTAAGCCAAGTCATAAATTGTAATTGTTGAAAACAAAGTAAATGACTCAAAATACTAAGGACCATCAACATAACGAAACAAACACTTCGAGATTTTAGATTTCTAGTCTATTACCTTATTCACAAAATGAGGCACAACACAAAAAAAGAATACCCTGGGGCTTTTCCAGATACTTCTTTTCTTTTAAAAACATTTTTGAAATTACCTTGTCAAAGATCATCAGCAGCAGACAGAAGGTTGAGACTGGAGTACACTCTTTTGTGGTCCTGACCCACAAAAGCTGAAGTGAATTTGTTTCTGTAAGGTCCCAATGGTTTTCCCCAGATGGACGTGGAAACCTTGCAAAGGCCCTTAGCAGCCTGTGTTCTCCGTCCCCTCCAATACGTCTACCCTGCCAAGTGTCCTAAATACTCCTCTCTATTGTCTGCCTAAGAAAGAAGCTGAGCTGGTGGATGGAAGCAATGTCTCAAGGTGCAAAGAAGGAGAGAGGGATGATGGAGAAGGAAAAAGGCCAATTCCCTGAGTAGGACTGGGAGCCATGCAAATGAGACACCAGTAAGTGAGCTTCCCTGCAGTGAGAATGCCCCAGAGAGGGGTCGTCTCTCTGTGGCCGAGGTTTAATCTTTTAAGACCTTCTGTCCTACTCACGCACACCAAGGGGTATGCCCCACCAAATTGAATACATGGGGGCAACACACAATTTCTCCAATTTCACCATCTCTCCATCGCATCCTAGGCTTAACCCAGTATTATCAGCATTGTCATCACCCTTAATTCAAGAAAGGAAGTTTATGTTGCATAAGAAAACGTCTCTCCTGCAGACTTCCTCTAACAATACCAAACATTCTTGAAAAACTGCAATATTTAATGCAAATGTATTAAAAAACATACCAGTCAGTCATCTATAAGCTCTTTGCATTAAGATAGGAAAAGCATGTTGTGGAAAGTCTTATTGATGTATGTAACTCTGATCACATCTTGTCTAGGTGCACCTGCATAACTTTCCCGTGGTTACCTGGTGAATTATTGTGTTTTCCTTAACCAAGGACTCAGAGAGGAGTTGTGTTAGATAAGAACTGGATCACACCAGTGTGTGCGCTCGTACTTTTTCAGATAACGGCTAGTCCTATTTCCTATGTTAACCCAGAATGTGTAAAGGTTTAGTGTGCCCCTTTCCTCTCGCTCTGTTTCCTGACTGCGTTGAGGGACAGAAACATTCAAACACTTCATGTCTTGAATTAAAATTGCAAAAACAAAGATATATCTTTCTTTTAATTAAAATGAGTTTTGTTCTTTCCTCCTTGATAAAGATTAATATTCACCACAATACACATTTATTAAAAGGCAGTTAACTACTTTATTTCTTAAAAAAATAAAAATGGTCGGACAATTTCACTTGGCATTTTGTCAGTATTGCACAGCCAATAATGATGTGTCCAGGATGATTTTTTTGTTTTGTTGTTTTTTATTCCTCCTACGTGTCTGAACAGTGTTCTGTGTTGCAACAAGGAAGTTAATGAAATATGAAAAGCTTCTTTAATGTGCTTAATAGTGCCAACCCAGATGTAGCTTTACCATTCATTTGTGAAGGACTCAGTGCATACGGATTAGGAGCAGCTAGCTCCGTGAGGATCTTTGCTACTGGAGATGTTTAAACAGCAGGCAATGTTATGTCTGATCTTCTCCGTTCTGCTCATAAAATGTTCTTTCAGTTCCAATTAATCATGTGCACACAAAAATTAAAAATTCAGTTTTGTGTGCAGAAAAAAACTGCTTCATGAGCTAGACTTCTCTGAATATCATATGCAGGGATGGAGGCTGTTTGTTCCTGACATATCTGTGTGTAAAAATGTTAAATGTAAAAATATCTGTTCACTAAAAATGACAAATACCAAAAACAATTCAAAGTTAAGAACATAAAATAATATAGAAACATTACAGTTCTACATAAAACCATAAGTTAATTGCATGTTGCATTAAAAACCAGCGAGTACAAAAGGACTGAACCTACAAAGTTTACATCTGAATCAGTTCTGGGGTTTTACAGAGAAGAGTTCTACTGTACTCTAGATTATACGCAAAAATTACTGAGAGGTTTATGCAAACAGGCACTCAAACAAAAAAAACTACAAAACTCATCCTTGACTCTCTTTAGAAATGTTGCTCCAGTTGACAAATATCCTTATCAGTTTATTATGTTGATTATTTAATACCCAGGGGTAGGGTTAGTTGAAGAATTTATCTTCTTTAATTCTGCATCTTGTGCTTGAATCTATTTTTGTTGGATTTAAAAAAAAAAAAAATTAGAGTCCCAAAATATATGTCTAATTTTTAAGATTCAGCCTTGGTCTTGACTACATCACTGATCATATGTATTAATAACCACAGTCATAGCAGTGTGCTGCTCTGCATTCATGTCTCTCCCACTTGGCTGTCTACGCCAAGTATTGCCATCTGCATTTTCCTCAGACTGGGTCTGAATTGACTTGGCTTTTGGCTCAGATCCAGCTCCAGTTTTTGAAAAAGCCAAGTGTGAACCGATGCTACACAATAAACACTGCAGTTTCTGTAATCTTTGAAAAGTTAGAAAAAGTTTTTTTTTTTTTTTAAACCACATGCAAAGAGAAAAGAACTGTGGGAAACAAGAAGTACACAGCACAATATCCGTAAAGCATCTCAGCATGAGCTAAACCTGGGTAAATAGCAAAATATGATATATTATTCAGTTATTCCAGACTTTGAGATTTATTTATTTTTTCTGAGCCTGTGGAAGGGAATGAGGTGTAAGAGGCTTCTACTGTACACTGTTTGGGAAAGGAAGGAATCCTATTCAGAGCCTCTGAGCTGCAGAAACCATGAAGATGTTGAGTAGGTATAGGGGGGTTGAGAGAGAGAGAGAGAGAGAGAGAGAAAGAGAGAGAGAGAGAGGTTAAACTTATAAGAGACTAAGTAGGATTTGGATGTGTATTAAGACAGTAGATCTCATCTCACAGCAAAATAAAGTGTGTGAATGGCTAAAATGCCACAAAACGCTTTGTCCTCGGACGCTCCCAGTACCAGAACATTATCATTATTGAATTTCATTTCAACCATAAAAAGATCCCAGATATTGACTCGGTTCTTAACAGGCCTTGATACGCTGCTGAGCCCTGATGAAATGATGCATAATTGACAGAATGTTAGTAGTGGATGAAGACATTTTATGCAAGGCGGTTATCTTATTGGTCCTTCAGCATAAAGAGATTGCAAATAATGTCAGCAGACATTAAGAGGTCATGGCCGATCATTTTTGTGAGGACGTAAAGTTGGTGGATTGATGCTAGGATGTATTCAATAAAATCAGCCCCCTCCGAATGTCTGCACTTAACCTTCAAGTCATTTGGGCTAATGGATGAGGTCAAGAGATTTGCAGTTGACGCTCGGGAACAAATCTAAGCTGATGGCTTCAATTTAGATCAACCAGGCAGCAGAATTATGCAAAGAAGTAGAAAATTCTCCGTTTTATCAGGCACTCTGCTGTTATTCATAAAGTATGAGCTTCCCAGCAAATCGAGACCCGAGCAGACGCCTTCCAAGCTCACAGCAACTAGCGAGTCAAAGAATGTAATGGAAGACCATAAGTTAATAATCAACTTTTTTTCGAAAACTCATTCCTTCCGGAAGTACGGTGATCGAGATTTCATTGAATCAGTCAACCTGAACGCAACTTACATACTGCTTACATGTTTGTCACTTTTGTCACATCTTAATCAGCCTGATTAGAACAAACAAATCTAATGCAAACCCTCTTACTACCATACTGTTGGCATGGACAGGGTTTGGCATGTATTCTCAATTTAAACAATGTTTTCACAGTAAAAAACTGATTGTAAGACTGAATAACTGCCTGATACTGAAAGCTCAGGTGTTTAGAACTATAGGATGGAGCACTTAGTGGACTTTTTTTTTGGCAAATTTTATCAAATTAAAAACAATTTTGTTCAAAAAGCACATTAAAAAAAAAAACATTTGTTAAACCAAAATACTATTATTGAAACAGATCAAACCAAGAGAGAAATAATAATATAATATAATCAAAAACAATAAAAGCAGAAATATATATATAATAAAGTAGTATCAATAAAATAGAAACAACAATCCAACTCAAACTGGGTCAAAAACCACAAAAAAATATGTCTTTAACATCAGCAAGAGAAATAGCCTATCTAATATTTGATGGCAACTTAGTCCATCATTTTAGAGCCACAACTGACAGGGTCCGATGTCCTCTGAGCTTCAGCTTTGTTTTTGGAACAACCCAGAGAAGCTGGTCAGCTGACCTAAACCTGGGAGAAACAGAGCTGACGCATGTCAGAGAAGTACGGAGGAGCAAGACCTCTAATGTCTTAAAAAGCCAAGAGAAGGATCCTAAAATCTATTATTTGGCACGCTGGCACCCAGAGGCGAGAAGAGAGCACGGGTGAGACGAGTTCTGGTTAAAGGACAAGCAGCGGCATTCTGGTATTAGTTTGGCAACCTGAAAGAAATGGATTTGCAGAGCTCTGCTGACCAGCTTGTTGAATTTGCAATCTACTAAAGTGAACAGATTCTCCTTTTCTACTTTGGTTTCTTTACAGAAATTTTTCTCACTCAGATCGATCTGTGGAGGTGATGAAAAGAGCATCAAGGGACGACATTAGGCACTAAAACTAGATACGGCATCTTTCATATTTCTAAATAAAATATAGCTGTTTTATCATAAGTTACACAACGAGAATGTATTAGTAAGGCCAGTGTGTGGTAGCTGCGTGTAACAATCTGGTACCGGTTAGCGACAAGTGGAACTATCTTTCAATATAGGCTGCTGCCTGTCTCCAGTGAGGGGTACACCCTGGACGAGTCATTTTTAAATAAAGTTTGCTTCACGCTAACAAACAGCATCGCTGTATCATTAACACAAATGGTTGAAGGTATGGTCAGTTGAAAATGTTACTGTATTTCCAAAGAGGGAAGAAGATCCAGCTGCGACTCGATCAAACTAAAGCTGAGATCCTTTCTTTTTATGATTAATTTACACACAGACATGTCAGATTCTAACAGGAGTCTATGTAAACTACTGGTTTAAGCGAAACCAGAACCATCCACATGTGGCTTTTATAGAAACGCCTGACAAAGAACGGCAATGGTCCCGTTATAACTGCTACTTTAGCAAAGGCCAGCAACAAATTTGATGCACAAAACAAACGTTTCTGTGGCATTTTCAGTTCCATAAACGAATCAAATTCTAATTTGTGATCACGAGGAGTGAAATTAGATATAGTCAGTCATTCGAAAATCAGTTTTCTTTGTTATTAAAATTTTACCTCATTATGATCGACAGACGACTGATCAAGCAGACAACTGCAAATCATTCAAAATTTATATCACATAAAAAAAAGAGTACAGAAAGTAGCTCTGGTGATACCATCAATGTCTCCCATTTCTGATTTGTGTTGTTGCCTTCTGAATCCTGCCACATTCACAGTTTCAGCCCTCTTTGATCATTTGACAGGATTCTCCGTATCAGCAGCATAATAAACTTGTTGGACAGATTAAATCAAGACTATGAAAAGCATCCAATGCATCTTTTCGTGTTTATGAAAAACACATTCAGAAATGCCCTTTTTCAGTGACTCCTTCTTCTTTCAGCTTTTACACTCACATATTTCAACGTAAATAATTCCAAAAAGTTTTAGATAACATAATAAAACAGTGTTCTTATGATGTGTTAATTACCGGCAGAGTAAATGGCCTTTGATATTGTAGATCTGATTGTTCCTTCAGCCTGTTATTACTGCTCAGTGAGTCATCTGAAGGGAACAGAGGCACAATGAGCCGAGGCTTTGACTTAAGGGAAGAGACCAAATTGCACCCAGTGCACCCAAAAGAGCTTTTGTGTGCCTGTTCACGGGGGCTGTGCTGAGAGGTTTTGGTAAAAGCAGGCACCCTGAAAGACATTAGCTCTCATTGGGTGAGCTGTTTTCAGTCTGTCAAGGAGGAAAGAGTTGCACAAATTTCTCTATTTACAAGAAAACTAGATGCAATTCCAGACAATCACCGACTTTGCTGAACACGATTAACGTTATATATGTTCCATAAAGACAAAAGGGATTGTACTATACATTGTGACTTGAGTTAGAGTTAGTTCCAGACATGATGTCCAACACCCAGTTTGGCCATAGTCGCCCTGAAGTGCCACACAAAGGGGGAGGGGAAAGTAGAAAGCCTTGTTGCTCTCTAACCTCTGCACAGCTGGCTGAACATTATAGCAAATGGTTAACACAGAGGCAGAAGTGTGGGGGATGTAGGGGATTAATCTATTGTTTGACTGGTGACAAGCAGTTCAGATTCGCCACGCTTTCTTCAATCAATCTTCAAAAACACAGCACAATACAAATCTGCTCTAATGATCATGTGTCTTGATTAAAGTCGAGTCTTCGCTTCCATGAAAACAGTCAGGCGGAAAAGTTGCTGTGTCTTGACTAATGTGCAAAAACGCATGAAATGATGTTATTTTAAGCAATGCCTGCTTGACGCAGCTGTTTACTGGCCATGAGAGACTGATATCTCCATAATCTTCTCCATCTCTCACAAATCCAAACCACCGGGACCTCACTGACATGCACGCATCTGCGTACAAGTGAGGCCCTGAGAAACCATTTTCTGTTTTTGTTTTTTACCTAAATCTGCTCATTTTTAGTTTTTATAAAATTCCACTTTTTTCATTCCAACAATATTTACTAAGCCAAACTGTGTATTAGAATGACAATAATTCGACAATTCAATATTGAGATAGTTCCACATTTAACAACTGTTATTAAACCTTTACAAATATAAAAAAAAGTGCTGTGGTTGTGGGATATTTAAAGAACAAAATTAAAAACAATGTGCAAAACAAAGAATTCCACATTGTTAACACTAAATATATATATATAAATCTTCCTTTTGGAAAACAATAGTGCTTTAGCGTTGTTGTTCTTTGTTGTTGCTTTGCCAGAAATGACTGCTCTTTCCTATGCTTCCACTTTGCTTCTACTGATTTAGTTAAATGTTTAAGAGTTTGCAGGCGTATCTGGCTCATACAAGCTCTCTTCTTCTCCACGTTTCTGATGCGACTCCTTGGAAGTCTTCCACACGTCTTTCTTACATGTCCATTTAAGTGTGTGCTGACAGTTTTAAAGTCTTTTGGAGGACGTCTGTGTTTCAGCGAGCCTTTTCACCTATTCAAGCTATTTTTGGATCAGCTGAACCACAGTGTTCGCCACAGAGATATGCAATATATTACCAAAACCATTTGATCGTCTGCTTTTACACACCTATGAACCTAAGCGACATTTTATTCTTATTGCAAAGGTTAAATATGATGTTGGCCCTTTGCTCTTATTACAGCATCACCTATTCTTGGAAGGCTTTCCCATGTCAGACGACAGGTCCTGGCCTGCAGTCGACACTCTATTTAACCCCAAAGGTTCCTATCTAGTTCATGTCAGGACTCTGGGCAGACGAGTCCTTTTACATCCTCACTCACTCATTCATGGACCTTGCTTTTTGCATTGGTGCGGTGTACTTGAAACAGGAGTCGGCCATCTCCAAAGTGCTTCAACTTTATGAGAGCATAAAATTCTCCTGAATGTTTGGTATGCTGTAATTATTGTTATTGCTCTGAAGTCTTCGGAAAGTTGGCCACCTCTTAACGCTACACTCAGCATCTACTAACCTGGTGCTGGATTTTTTGTTGCTCATCACTTCATGGCCAAAATGCTGCCGTTTCCAATCACTTTCACTTTATAATACCAGTGAGGGGGAGGGGGGAGGGGGGCACTGCCACGCTAGTCCCCAACAGATAATTGTGGAGCTAGCTGTTATCGTACTTGTACGTACGATAACAACATTCAAGATATTCATCCGATATTTACATCACTGTCTGGGCTCTCACTACACAATACACATCCACACAGACTTCTCCACACAGCAGTAGCATTCACGGCTCCACACAAAACCTGTTAATAGCTGTGCTGTTTTCTTCTTGCCTTTCTTCTTCTTCCCCCTGTAAACGGTGCGCTGCTGTGTGACCCTAACCCTACATGTAACCAAGCTTTCCGGGTTAGTTACTACGACCGGATAAAGTGGAAGATTTTTGCAGACAATTCATAGTATTGATTATTGGTTAAAACATTTTTAAAGTTAACCATTTCAGTTCAGTCATATTTTTTTGTATTAAATTTAAACAAAAAAAATGTATTGTCTATAGGAATAAGTACACCATTACAATTTTTTAGGCACTACATGGATGAAAACAACATTTATTTTTGGAGGCTATTCAAAAATATTGCGATAAAAAAAAAAAAAAAAAAAAAAAATATATATATATATATATATATATATATATATATATATATATATATATATATATATATATATATATATATGTACATGTACACAAACACATACTGTCCATTGAGATGTAGAGCCTAAAATATTGACATATATTTTCCTCCTAGTGTCTAACCCTACCTAGAAGCTAATACAGTTTACCAAAAAGTGGGCAAAATTTAAATATACAATAAGGATGCCAATTTACATATTTATAAAAAAGTTACTTGCTAATTGTGCATTTATAGCCTATAACTTAAAGATGCAATAACTATTCACTGGATTTTGGGTCCCAAATCTTGTGCTAATAACCCATCAAAAGAGAATAATATAACAGCGGCACAACTCAAGACAAGTTTTTGCAGGCCGACATAAGGTGAGTCAAATGTTTATAGACACCAACGTTGCCATCCAATTCAGACATGTTCTCCTAAGAGCCAAAAATTTAGTCACCGCGCACACAGATGCACATGAACATACATGATGCTCCAGTAGGTTCATCCTTCATCCAAATGTGCAGCTCCTCAGCTTTAGGTAGGACGCTTCCTTCCAGAACACATAACGAGCTATTCTCTCTGCAGAGGGCAGAACGCCGCAGCCACAGCAGGGCTGAGTGGAGCAAGAGACACAAATGCCCACGCTTACGATAACCACAAAATGGAAAGCAAACTTCTCCACTTTCCCCTCAACTCTAGCTGGTCTCCACACACACACACAAGCACACATGTACACAAATTACTACAAACCTGAGGTGAACACACTCCAAAGCGTCTGCAGTCTCCTTAGCGTTGAGTTGACAGCGTTGATATCAGCTGCAATTCTCTCTTCAGGAGTTTGCCTCAGGATAAACTGTTAGCAGGCGCTGCCATGGCATCCTGCACCCTTCCATCACACACACACACACCCACACACACACACACACACACACACACACACACACACACACACTAATGCAACCTCATGTAAACATTTAGCTGTCAAATCACAGGGCTTCCCAGCTGTGACCTCACCAAACTGAGAAGAAGGAGGGGGAGGAAATAGAGGATGGGCATAATAAGAGGGGGAGGGGGCTACATATGAGTGTTTACAGAGACATGACGAGTGATAATAGGGCATTGACTTAAAGAGAGCCAGTCACTCGGGAGGACAAAGATACACACATGGGAATGAATCTGGTATAACAAAACCAAGGATTAAAAAACAGGTGATTCCACAACTGGATAAATAGAAACTCTGCTGGAAACAACCAAACACGATAAACACGAGATAGAAAAACTGGCATCAAATCATAATGTCTTGCGGCAATTATCCACTTCTTGAGTACCCCCCGCCTATCAAGCCCTCGTTAAATTGCTGACTTTTTCCGTTATCTCTCCCTATGCTGATTTTCCATCCTTTCATTTCTCCCCTCATCTATAATGGATATTTTGGAGATAGTCTCATCCTCTCGGTGGGGCCTGTGCCCCCAGAGCCAGTCGGACTGTATTGATTTCTACACCAGAGGAGTCATCAAGGCAAATATAATGGGATTGAGAGTCTCACTGGATTTTCTGCATCCTTTCCTTCCCCCTCAGGAAGTTGGTCCATCTTCTCCTGTCATCTGCTGTCTGCCCTGTCAAAGTGGATTTGTGGATTTGGAACTGAACAATGTCCAGAAGTTTATCTGCTAGCCTTCATGTAACAGCAAGGCTAGCAGGGAGGGTTAAAACGGAAAGTTGTGCAAGTAGTTTATTTGCACATCCATGTCTTTCAGGGGAACAGGGTCTGTTCATAGAGTCAGAAATAAACAACGATCTTGCCTCCTTTGGAAAACTCACTAAAGATTTATTCATTAGCCTCTTACAAGAGTATTGAATTTTTCACATATTGTCACCTTTCAGCTGCAGACCTCAGGGTATTGTATCCTGATTTTATGTGACGGACCAACACAATGTGGTACATCTTGTTTTCTAAATATCTAAATAAAAATGTTTACGTCGCCCTATTTCAGCATAATCACCATTATCTTTGAAGGCCTCAGGGGTTTGTTGGAGAAAATTACCGAAGAAAAAGCAACAGAAAGACCAAGAACCACAACACTGGCACATCTGCTAAGATAAAATACTGAGCTCAGTGAGCCACTGTCACTCTGGAGGAGCTGCAGAGATTCTCACCTTGAGAAAAACTGTAAGTCCTGCGCTTGACAGTTCTGGGCGTTATGGAACAGTGTGAACAAGAAAGCCATTATTGAATGAATGCTATAAGAAGTCGCCTTTTACATAGCCGTTGGGAAGCTGGATGGTGCTAAATATACAAGCCAATCCCAGATGAATAGCTGTGATTTTCTGACAAAAGACTTTAACTGCGCTTGATGCTCAGACTAAATGTATGTTCTTAGAGACTAAGAAGTTAAAGCCCACAGAAGATGCTGGGCATATTGGAATAATGGGAAAAAAGAAAAATATTATGCAATTGTACCCATTATCACCATTGCAAGATTGTGCAACAACATCGCAATTGCATGTTTACATGTTTGTGGTTGTTAACAAAAATATGAACCGGCTCTCAGTAGTCTCAATACTTTTGTGAAGCTCTGTGACCTTTCTTGTTTGGATTAGCGTGCAACAGTCTGACTCACATCTTAAGTTCTTAGATGCCGAGTTAGATTAGGTTAATTTGAAAAGATATGTACCCTCTGCTCTTACCTCCTTAGACTCACTGTACATATGGGTCAGTCTAGCCTTACAATGACTGATGTATGTCGCCTTCATAATGCTGCTTTTTTTAGGATTGGATCAGCAATTGGTTTTGCCCTTGGGGGCCAGAACCTCACAATCTGCAGAACAATAGAGATAAACCCGAAAATGCGACTTGAACTCTGTTGCTCGAGTTCACGTCTTTAAAAGGAACGGGTCAGTGGGTGTTTCTGGGGGGTTCCAGAAATGTTGCGGCCTGAAAGACGTGGAAAAGCATTGTTAAATAGGGCGATTTTCATGCTTGCTGAACAAAATGGAATGTAAAGAGGGCAACTTGATGCAAAGAGACAAGAGGAAATATGTTTGTTACAAAAAAACAAGTATAAGAAAAAAGTATTCACATAAAAGCAAGTACAGATCTGTAACTGATTAAATGTACCTCTCAGCTGCAAGAACTGTGCAGTGTATGTATTCAGAAATACAAGGAATTATTTACACATGAAAGAAATGTAACTTTGCAGAGACATTTTCAAAGGATAAAGGTTACAATTAATTTATTTATCAATTAAGGACTATTTTTTATCAATGCCTCACCAGTTAATGTTCAAATGTTCTTTGTTGTTTTATGCAGACTTTTGCTTATATTCATGTAAAATGTCATTTTGTACCAGCTCTTTCAATCGATTTAAAGCAGAACCATGTAACAGTTAGCCACTAGGGGCGCTAGACCTGTAACTTCCAGCTTTAGCGCCCCTGAAGGCCTCTGGCAGCTTACTACTGTCACGAAATTAAATGGTCTCCCTCCGCGTTTTGGAATCTGATAGCAGACCATTTTGGACCAGCAAATTGAGAAGTCATTGAGTTACTCGCAAAGACAGGGCCACATTCACCCCTCTAGATTAAATCCGGCATCAGAGAGCCAAACATATGCCTGATCAGGTAAGTATCCTATCTGTTTGCTTTGTTGTGCTGTGTCCTACAATGGGACATGTGACCTAGAGCGGTGCTTTATGTCACATGTCCCATTCAGTGACGGATCTGACCCTCTCAAGTTACATAGGCGGGTTTTTAAGGAGGGCAGCCAACACGGGAGCATCGATACACAACAAGTGCTGGATAGTGACTTGACAAATCTGTTAATGCAGCTCAAATGACGCTAATACATGGGTCAGAACTTACACAGTACTGATTTAGAGAAATAAGAACCCATACTGCAGCTTAAATCTATATTCTCAGCTTTGAGTAGTATTCATGAGACCTGATCACCAATATGGCTGCATTCCTAATAGTAGTCACTACTATTCCTTATTCAACCAAGTGTGCACATACAGCTCTGGCATAAAAAGACTAAAACCCACAGCAAACCAAGCACATGGAAATAAATAAATAAATGTTTCCATGTCTTCTGGCGATCTAAAGCCCCGAGGTCCAGGATTTTTTTGTGGAGTGGAATAATAGCTTTGACAGTTAATTTGCAAATAAGGTCACAGAACATGACCCAGGACTCGTGTCTATGTCACTACGTGCCAAGACAAATCGTGGTTTTTCCTTGCTTTCTTATTTCTTTGCAGCGAATTTAAACATATTACTTATGTCTTTCCAACAACTAAAGGAAGGAGAACGACACAGTGAGCCTTCGCTTGTCTGATAATTACTTCAGTGAAATAAAGGCCGATGTCGGAACAAACGGGAGTCTTTCGCCAGCTGCCTGCACACCCCGTTTCCTTTCCTCTTCACAAGCAACATCTCAGTGTCGGGCTGTGCTGTCTTCATTATCCGCTCGGAGGACTGTCTGAATAGACTGCAGGTGCCGTCTGAGCAGACAAGCCTTTGGCGGGGGCTTTCACCATTCTCACACGTATGTGTGCAACGCCTTTATTCTGTACCGTCTCCTGATGCAGTTTCAAACAGTCAAACAAACAGTCCTGCTTTCCCCCCCCCCCTGTCAGCTTTGTCAGAGAAAGCCAGCAACTCAGAGGAGAGTAGGTGTGTAGGTGGATGTAGGAGAATAAGACACCGTGGCCGACAATAAAAGTGAAGTCAACCGTTACAGTCCTAAGGTACTGAGTACACTTTGTCACATTACACAAACTTTAGTGTGTTTAATAGGCTTTTGTGAAAGGCCCCACTGAACAATGCATAATTGTGACACCTAAAGAAAACAATAAGTGTTTTGTAATAGAAATATTAGCGTGCATTTAAATTGCAATCCTCCCTTGATCAGTACTTTTGTAGAACCCCCACTAACAAAGGTATGCCTTCACCAGCTTTGCTCATCCAAAGACCTGATGTTTCTGCTAATTTTAAACAAACTTACCTTGCCTAAACGTTCAACTCTTACCACGGACTCTCAATAGTCTGTCCTTTTTAGGCCAGTGGTTCCCAAAGTGGGAGGCTTAGTCTAATTGCAGAGGGGGGGGGGGGGGGGGGGGGGGGGGGGGGCATGGTGAAAAAAGGACTGGAAAAATTACCAATTTTTAGAGGTTATTTAGAAATATTGATGGCAATGTTTGATTCAATTACACAGCAAATAAGTTAAACAGTTAAGCGCAAAACCATTACACTTTAAAAGTGGTAGTTTTGCGATTTAAAGAAGATTGTAGTTTATTTTATAGTTATATGTTTTACTGCAGTTTGGGAACCACTGCACTAGGCCATTCTAACACAAATATCCTTTAATCTAAACACTGTAGCTGGGGTTTTATGTTTAAGGTTGCTGTCCTGTTGAAAGGAGAACCTCCACTCAGGTTTAATGCAGCTTCTAACTGGTGTGCTGCAAGGATTGTTCTGCTCCATTCACGCCACATCAACCCAACAGCATGAAAATCACTTGAAAACACATGCCATGTTCTTTCTTCTTTACAATTATGCACTGCTGTTTCTTTAAACTCCAAATAAAACACGTTCAAGTGTGAAGTTGACCAAATGTGTAGGAGTTGTAATTGGCACGGTTCAATACGGCACCGGCAAGAAAATAATATTGTCCTTCAGGCTGATATGAGGACAAATTGAAATAGCAAAAAAAAAAAAAATGCAAGTTAGTAGGTTAACGTTCTAATCAAGGTGCTTTTGACTGCAGGGAATACAGCAATGTCCTTTGAATGTGATTAGGACAAAAATCAAACAGCCTTTTCAGTTTAACTTCTATAAATAAACTTAAGCCTGTCGTGTCTGCCTCGCTTATAATTTTGTGTTAAACCTTACAGTTCCAACACACACAACTTCTGAAGCTGAAATGAAAATCTGAAAGGAAAGCAAGTCCTCCTGATCTGCTCAAGCTTTGAGGAATGATTTTACTTGATGAATTGGTTGTGGCTCCCCACTGTCCCATTCCTTCAATTCAACGGCACCCTGTTTGCCAAGAGCAGCAATGACCAGCTTTTCAGTTTAATACACACCAAGCCCTGCAGAGGATTGTCTTCTTTTGTTTAAGTCCTTGCAAGCCAGAAGTGGATGGAATCAAAACTTATTCCAGCACATGGAAAAAGAGAAACAGAGAATCCCTCTCCGCTTGCTAAACAGCTCTTGCATGGAGACACACTGCCTGTTTGTCTGAAACGCCCAAAGAGACTCGGAAAGAGACATTAACGGCGCTTTAAAAATCTCTGAAGCACACACCAGAAGCAGAGTTGTTTACTTTTCTAACTTATTACTAACTGCACTATTAAAGTAACTTCGACTCAGTGAATCCCAAATGAAATATCATCATTCCAGGGTGAGTAGGATTGCAGACACCCTGTGATCTTACTGATAAATAAGTAATTAAGCTGTGCATGAGCAAATGTATTCAACACAAAATAGTCCTCCTCGTATAAGAAGATCAGAGATGTCGGAAATTTCTCCAGAGGCCCTTTAGGGCTGAGTAGTTCAAACAAGAGACACCTCCTCCAAAGTTTAAAGCAGACACGACAAAGCTCAGCTTTGTGAACCAATTGACTGACACAATGTATTAGTCTGTGCCATGCAGCAGCATGCATATTCATACATACCCATCAGGAAGCCTCGCTGTGTTACTTTTGGCCCTGCAGGCTCAGCAGTCGTTTTGTTTGGGTGCATTTATGTGTGAAATAATAATCGCCTTCTATTTGGCTCTCCTATGCGACTTCTTTGAGAAATGGTTTGCCATCAACATGGGTTCTTACTTTAAATGCCAGAAACCTCGTGTCGTTACTATACGGCGCTTTGAAAAGCATTTGTTTCGTGACGGCTTGGTTCTGATTTAACTTTTTTGACCCACATAAATGTTTAAGATCATCAGAAAAAAAAAATAATAATTTCAAATATCAAAACAATACACAGTTTTCAGTGGTAATTTCATTTAGTAAAGGGAGAAAGCTATCCAGGTTGTTTGTCCTGTTTGTCTCTGTGTTGCCCTGCGATGGACTGGCGACCTGTCCAGGGTATACCCCGCCTCTCGCCCATTGAAAGCTGGAGATAGGCACCAGCACCCCCCCCCCGCCCCCCACAAGGGATAGACGTGTTAGAAAATGGATGGATAGATGGAGAAAGCTATCCAAAACAGCCTGGCCTGATGTAAAAACGTAACAGCCCCCTTATGCTATTTTATTGGCTATTAATTCTAGCAAGTCATCTAGATCCATGGGCAACATTATACAACCCTCAGCATGTCTTACTGGTGTTATAATTGTCTTTTTCTGAAATGCTTTGTGCCTCTTTTTGTCGTGGACTGACACTCTCTCATGAAGGCCGTTTTTGGTCCAGTCTCTTTCTTATTGTTGAATCCGTAACACTGACTGTACCTGAGGCAAGCCAGACCTGCAGTACTTTGTCGTGGCCTCCTGGTTGAGTCATTTAGGTGCTTCTGGTGCAATTTTTCCTTGCTGGGAAGGTTCACCGCTGTTCCATATTTCCTCCGTTCCTCCTGCTGTGGTCCAACGGAGTGCCAAAGCCTTAGAAATACTTCGTGGCACTATACAAACACGTGATTGTTACATTGTTCAATAGCCAAAACAGTCTTTGCATGTAAGCAGCATCGGCAGGCACTCCACCACTGCCAATCACGTCTGGAACAGGGTGTACATGTAAGCGGAACAAGTCACTTGTGTTTAGTAGCGAGCACATGGCCACAGTCAGGTGGCCTATTGAACGGCAGCCTGTGCTCCGCCTGACAATGAGAACGGTCTGGGCAAAGACCTGAGTCATCTCACGTCTGCTGGCCAAGTCCCACACTGTGATCATGGCTCTGAAAACAGAACAGGTGCCCCACTTAGAACCACGGAGGGGGGAAAAAAAGCTGAGTGTTGTGGTGAAAACAAATGCCGGCCTGCGAAAATGAATCTCTACATTATGACATTACTCAGCGAAGACATTTAAGGACCTGCTGATGTTTGGAAGCTTTCTGGCTTTGGGATAACACGATTACCGCTTTACATAAGGAAATCATCTCCTCACTGCTGGGAAGCTGTTTGGACACAGTTCAAAAGCTGTTAGGACTCAGAAAACCCACGCATCTGGGTTCCCTGAGTCAATCCAGTAGCAAAAGAAGATCTCAGTTGGTTAAAAGTGTTTTGTATAATTACTCTTCAAACAAGCACATTAGCTTGATTTCTCTATACCCCCAAGCTTCTACATTTTCTGGACCAGAGAGCCAAGAAGGCATGAGAGGTATGAAATCAGTAGAGCTGTAAAGATTTATGTTTTGGTATCTAATAGTGAGCTGTATTTTTTTTTTTATAAGCAACTGGTTTGCTGTTTGGCTAAATTTCTTCCTTTTTGCCTGTTTTGCTAATCCGACACCTGTAAACATGTCTCTGTGATGCTCAGACATGTCGGACTAGTTGTTGCCTGCACCTACAATCACAGGGGAAGCTTAAATTTCATTGTCTTCGGTAAGTTTGTGCAACGTGCATTCAAAGTGTAACCGGATTGCTCTCAGTGTATTATTTTTCCATCAATTACCAACAGATGAGGAAACAAAACAAATGCGACTACTAAAAGCCCTCGAAGAAGGAAAGTACTCCTGTGACTGTATACAAGTGTTGTTGTTTTAATGTTATATTATATCTACTTAGTAACAGTACCAAAATTACGTAATGCAACTAGCTGTTGGTTTCTTAAGTTTTATTTAGAAAAACTTTATTGAGAAAAAAAGTTTATTATGCAAAAATCTGTTGATTTTTGTATATTTTTTTAATTTCAGTCTTTAAAGTACCAGAATTGAGCACAACCTCATATTTTTCTGTTACACAACTTTTAAATAACAAATCAGATATTACGATCGGTTAATCATTTCTTAAGGAGCCTTTTTACTAAATACTTTTTCACAATTGATTAATTTCTTGGATAGCAACTTTTTATTTTTTACTTGAGAAAAAAAAATCCTCTTAGTGTCCTAGTATTAGTACTACTTTTACTTACTACTTACAATTTTTGGGTACAAAATGAGATACTAGATTAATTTAGTAAAATTTGATTATTTAAACTCTACCTTAACTGAGCCCTCCTCTCTTTCTTTCTCTGCATCTCTCTCTGTCTCTCTCACATTCTCTTGTTTTTCATAATTTACTTTAAAGACACACCATTTACTCAACAGTCCGTTGTTGCTGAGAATCTCCACTGAATTTTGACTTACACCAGATAGGTTTATGATATTGTAGTTTGTTCTAGTTCTAATCTGCTTCTTTTACTGTTTGCATCTGCTAACAAATGCTGCACTCTGTTTTGGGAACCCTGGGAACTCTCTTATGATTGGTTCAGGAATCAGGAAGTAAACACAGGCTACACACTGCACCAAAGTCGTTCCGGATCGTACCTCTAGGTTTGAAAGGAGAAAAACGCGACTAAGACACTGTTGATGGGGAGGACCGATTATTTATAGGGAATGATTCTTCCATCCCAGGTGACAAATGAGAATGATTTAGGTTGCTTCTACAGTGAATATCTTACTGTAAGGGGACACATTATTCAACATTGATGTTTTGCCTTGCTGTTTACCAAATTGTTTAATTTATATAAACAAAATACTTCATTAAACACTGAAAGTACATCTCTATCAGTGTTTGTTTGACAACCTATTTCACTAAAGGTTGGGAACTGTGGCACTCTGGCCATCTCTGCCAAAGTTTTTTAGAGAAAGCATAGACATTTTCTGACATGGTTACTCTCTTCCATGTAGGCTACTGTGCAGTATTTTGATTTATAAAACAATACAATGTGTCCAAATATCCTCTGGTGTGTCGTGTGTCTCTGCATATCTTATACCATCAAATGCCAGGGGCCGTGCTTGGGTCCCAGTCCAGTCCTGCCTAAGAATGCATGCAAAGCAGCATTGGTCTGAGGCATAAGGTGAATATAATGTCTCAAACCTTTCAAAATGCCAGCAAACTTTATGGTTTAAAAAAAATCTACTTTTGGATGATGGTAAAACAACAAGAAGATAACATACTCGACTGAAATCATGAAGACCGTCTGTTGTAGAGCATTTCTAAAACAACTGATGTAGCCAACCTTAAAACTGTAAGGTCACGTCAACATTGTACGAGCAATGAAAATCAAAACCCATGTTGTTGTTTTTGTGGGATATTAGATTTAGGACGAATAAGGTTACATGATTCTTCTAAACCGATTCATAGTCATTTGGTCACAGCGAGCAACATCATGTGCTCTTGTCTATCTACAAAGAATTACTCCCATCCCCCCTCCATAACACAGAAAAGCCGGGTTTTGCATTATTTTTGCTCACAAGTTCAAAAGATTTAGGAGTAGCTGTAGCCCCTCCCCTTTTTATCCATTGTACTTATGACTGTGTTTTAGCACGTATGCATGGGAGGGGAGGGGTGCCTGCTCTCCTGTGACACTGCTCTTCTCCCTGACTGTCCTCCACTCAGTGGTCCTCTGTGTTTGCAGCATGAGTGGAGCTGTGGGTTACAGATAAGAGCCTGCGTATGTAAGGCGGGGGTGGGGGGTGGGTGGGAGGTACGCATGTGTGAAAAGAGCAAGAGGAAAGAAAAGGATTTAGTGCTCCTTCTCCCCGCACGTTCACCTCTGGACGCCCTCTGCTCATAAGTAATCCAACCGATGACACCAGTCTGTATACTGGCACGTTTACAGTGTGGAAGCTGTCCGCCGCCGTGCCCTACTATTGTCAGTCAGACAGGGTTGTGTGTTGTAATTGCTGGCACCTCCTTTGGTCTAGACAAGCCTTAATGAGAGCAACCCTCACTCGCATCTTTATTATCCGCCTCTTTAAATAAATTCCTCCACAGTAACACAGAGAAGAGAAATGTATAATTAAGAAGCTGGCGTCCACAGTTTCCCCCCCATTTTTCCATCACAATGAGGACTTGCTAAAGCAGCAGACTGACTCATGATAATTGCAACAAAAAGATAATTAACTCTAAGACAACATGTTGTGTGTTTTTATGGGTTCAATAGCAGTCTCTTCTTTATTAGGGCGTACTGCTGTTGCAAAGTAAAATAATGAGGAATAATGTGAGCAGCATGAATTAGCAGGCTGCAACAGAAGCTCCTGCAGCCTCCATGAACTCAGCCAAGGAATAAAATCTGGGTCGTGATTAGTGCTCCTGTCTCATGCATAAGTCAGGCAGCTTCCCCCAGAATGCTCTGTGCAGGCCTGAATAATGATATGGCAACACAAAACATGAACTTTTGTCCAGGGATGTCTGCTAGTCAGAGGCTGTGGTACACAGACACACTGGTGATGCGAAAACATGACGTAGGTTGTTACATCACCTCGTGTGAGTGTGAGCCAAATAAGCGGAAAGTGTTGCTTTGATGTGACAGTATGTTCACCCTTTAAAATAATAAAAAAAACAGATCCCTCTCAGTTTTGACAGAATCTTTGCTAATTGCTATAGTAAATTGCTAATTGCATGAAAATACTGTAAAATGGCACCTTTACACTGTCCCTGTTTGATTACTGAAATAGTTTTTTGTATCAATCTTGCATAATTATACAAAAACATAAAAATAAAAGCCTGATTTACTCCTTTTCTCTGTTTTGTTAACAGATTGTTTCATGCATATGGAAAATATATTAGGATACAAGTTAAACTGAGGTATTTAACAGCCCATACTGTGTTACTAAAATGCATGTTTGAAACATGTAGGTTTACACTGTTTTGCAAATGAAAAAAGTACAATAAGATACAGCTTAATTGCAGAATAAACTTTTTAAGTTCCATTACTTAAAGGAGAAACAAGCAAAATTTCATTATTAGAACTAAAAAATAGTTTTGTGAAGAACTAAAGGTATCTTTTTAGATTGTCAATGGTTAAACGTCACACACCATCTCTCTGTTTTGTTCTCCAATCCCTTGTTTACACAGCGTACGTGCACGTGAACCGCTGCTTCTCAGGGCCTACCCCCTCCCTGTCCATAACATGCCACTGCCAGGCACAAAATGGTGGAGAGTATGCCCATCAGATCAAAACCTTCTCTTGCTACCAGCATTATAAAGTTATGAGTTACTCACTTCTTCACTTGGCATGTTCCTCTGAAAGGTGATGCTGTTTTGCTCTGTTTTTAACCTTTGCAAATAAGCTCATAGGAGCCGATGGGGGAGAAGGGGAAATGGGTGCCTGGTGCTGGAGCGAGGTAGAAAGAGGCATGGCTTGATACACGTCTTGTTTTGGTCTACAGACATTGCCCAAGCACCAAATATTGCTTATTGGTCCTTTAAATAGTTTGTAGCATGAATGTTGCAAATATACCCCCCCCCCTCCCAAAAAAAATACCAACAACAACAAATAAAACCTGAATTCACAGATTTCGTTTGAAGGATTTTTTTTCTGTAAATGGTAAAGTACATAAACACTGTCAAACTGCAATATTTTAAATTGTATTGTATCTTATAGACATCACTGAGTTAAACTTAAAATTGATAAGGGAGAAGATTTAAAGAAGAAGATTCCCAAGAACTGGTCTGACTAAATGGTCAGAGTATGTATTCAGGACAAAAAAGGAAACAAGAAGAAAGTTACTGTAAAACAGAAATAAATGAGAAAAATAGTCAATTTACATCTTCTCCAGTTTTTAAAAGGACTGCTTGGATATTTGGCAGGCTACTATATTTTAGGTGTCATTTTCACATGCTTTTCATATTGTCAATAGATTTGACCATTTTGGCAGACCTTAACTGTCCGTATATGCGGACCTGATGTCTACTTTAGTGAGTGACATACAGCTGAAGGAGAGTGGTGAGGCCATCGATAATGCTATAGAAATACAGAGTCAAAAAAAGGGTTTACATTTATCAATATCGGCATCATAATTTTAAGCGTTCCTATTGCAGTTACATATTTTCCTTTAAATCATGCATGCCTTATCTTTTTGCATCACACAGAAATATGTAGAATCCAGCACTTGCTGAAGATTAATATTTACTGGAGTTGTTAAATCACATCTCCTTACAGCAGCCTATGAATAGGACATAGAAGACTACTTTTAACCAGATGTTTTTGAGCCGGGAACAAAATGTCCCCCTTTCAGGAAGGAGAAATTGAGGGACAGTCAGCGTAAAATCCCTGGGCCAGATGACAATTTCTCACACGAAAAGTTGGAGAGGAATGGTCAAAACTACAAAGGTGCAAAGGGGTAAAATGACCTGAACATGTTCTTTCTTGCTTGTTCTTTAGCAAAGCCTGTTTCTGTTATCCATTACACTGTTTTACTTTTATAACAAAACTCTTTTAGCTCCAGAAGGTTTCTGTTGCCTGGTCGGTTTAAATTCGTGCAGAGAAAACATTAAACACAAAAAAACATCTAAGTAGAACTTTCTTTGTGTGTTTAAGCACTGGGTCTCCCATGTTGTATTTTTCTTGTGCGTCCTCTACAAGCTAGGTCGTCAGCAAAAAAAGCTGATGGTGCTGGACAGGAACTCCCATATCTGTGAGAGTCTATCTGTGACTCATCCAGGGTGTGAGATTTAGAGGGAAAAAGTTCAAAGCTTCTATGCATACATTCAACCTAAAATAAAACTGCTGCCTGTTATCTGTATAATAACAACGCAACTATAACTTAACTTTTCCAAATATTTTATAGCGCTACCAAAAAATAAATACATTTAAAAATAAAAAAAGCCTAGAGAGTGGTGAATGCTGGCAGTGATAAGACATAAGGGATGACTGTGCAATTGAACTTTGTGGTGGTTGTGTTGGATTTTAGGCCCAGTGGAAAATGCACCAGGATTTAGAGCACGACAATTTATCTTTCTTGAGCCTATAATAGAAGAAGTTTTGATCTAAAAAGGACTAACACCTTTTCTTATAACCCTTCCTCTAAGACGTCTCCATCATGTCAAGCAGGCGGTGGTCCCACAGACAAGGTCTTCATTTTTTTTTTTTTTACAGTTTCATCAATATTCCACAATAAAACAGTTCTTGTTATTGAATCATATGGAATGAATCACTATTGTGCAGAAAATGACTCTGATATTGAATCTTGTGCATTCTTCCTAGGTTAAGACTAAGAGTTGGAACAAATTATGGAAATTTTCCTTATTTTAACAAGAGAAACTTGTTTTCACATGGAGTTTCCAGAATCCAAAATTTGATAACATTTAAGGAAGCTTTCTTACATAAAGATATTCTTGTGTTACTGTTAAGAAAGAAAAAAAAAAAGATTTCCTTAGTTCTGTTAATTAACTAAGGTAAGTGGATGTTTTCTTTTAAGACAAATATGTTTTTTGTCAGTTTTTACAGACTTTTTCTGACAACCCAGCTGCCGGAATAACAGAAAATCCTTCTTTTTTCTGTAGATTTTTGGAAATGCATATTTTTTTAACCTGACAGTTTTTTTCTGTTAATCGACTATGGACGATTTTGTGATTTTCACATCCTAAATATTGACTTTTATTCTTTTACACTCTGTTTCTGACACCCCAGCTGCCAGGGTATTCCCCTTTTTCTAAGCTTTTCCATTTCAGAGCGCAGACTACCAACGGCTGCAGACTGCACCCGTCACCCTGAGGAAGAGTACACTAAACGCTCTTCGACCTCTTTTTTTTTTTTTTTTAATGCTCATTAGCAACACAATGAAAGTACTGAGTTTAGACTGCTGGAAAAGATCCCATAAGAACATGTTTGTTGATTGAAAACCAACCTGTTTGTCATGCTCGCTTCAACTGAATGCTAATGTTGCCCGCCTCAATGGTCTCTTCATGTAAAGATGCAGCCAGGAGCTCGGAGGCTGACCGTTGAAACACGAATTCACCGGCAGCACGACGGAGGAGCCAGGAGGGGACAGCAGCGGCTCACAGCCATAACGAGCCGTACAGCAGCACCAGCTTTTATTTGTGGTTACACTGAACTAAAGAATGAAGGGAGAGCTCCAAAACTTTTGTTTGTTGTTTTCTTTCTTGTAAATACTTCAACCCCACTTCCCCTCCTTTTCCTTCTCCGTCTGCCTTTTTCTTCATTGGGGAATGCAGTGGACTGAAAAACAAAAGGCTTTTCCCCTGAAGTGTGGGATCAATACACACGAGCTTCAGCCAGGCTCCGGTCATCAAGCTGCATTAATACACAATCAGCTGGCCCGGAGATCACAGCAATAAACTAATGACGTTTAATTGATCCTGTTGCATTTTGCAGTGCTATTCCACCTCCAGGAAATGACACCAATCAAATAAGGATTTAGAAATACCAGAACCCAAATTGTCAGGATATTGGGATATTTATGAACCCATAGCAACATTAATTCTCAAAATTAGACAAAACCAGATCAAGATTATAGCTATTGGTGGTCCACAGAGAGACAATGCAGGTAAACACTGGGTAATAGTCATCACAGCAGCACTTACTGAGGGTCTTAGTGCTTTATTTCCTCATCTCTGCCAAAGGTAATGGGATTTCTCAGGTTTAAATGCACTTTACTTACTGTATATAGACGCAAATAGGAAGCTAAACTATCGATCCACAAACAACTTAGTTGTCCAGCTGTCCAGAGAGAAGGAAAACAGGACAGCCCTAAATGTATAATGAAGCTTTCCAACAGCCTGGCTTCCTCAGTATTCCGTTCATGTGCAGGAAGACTTCGCCTCTGGGCAATTAGCCCCTCATACATTTCCACCATCCTCATCCAGAAGTTCAGGGATCAGCCTGCTATGGAGCTCCTTTTCACCAGCCTGCTGATTTTTTTTTTGATGATAACTGCACTAAAATAAGACACAAGAGATAGCTAAATATTTCAACCCCGTAGGGATTCAGTCTGTTTTTAAATATGAACAAACCTTATTTTTACTGTCTTCGTCGACTGAGCTCACACACAAAGGGTGGGATGTCGCTTCTGCTCCAAACATAAATAACTACTGATTGCTCTGGTTTTAGCGTCTCGGCAAAAAAAACCCAAAAAAAACGGAAATCGGAAATCTCCTGGTCTCCGAGTTTTTAAACTTTGATGCCATTCCCAGAACCAAGCCGGGATGTTTGGGGTAAAAAATTGTAATGCAACACACAGTAAGTAGCACACAAGTATTTCATCCTAGTTCCTAGAGGTGACTGAGTGAAAAGCAAGGTCCAGCCTGAATAGGTCTCCATCACAGGGTATGAAAGAGACACACATAACAAACAACCATAGACTCACATACTCAAACTTAGAAAAAGCAAATTAACCAAAAATACATGTTTTTTTTTTTTTTTTTTGTTTTTTTTTTTTTGCAGGTTGGGGTGGTGGGTCTGTGGGAGAAACCTGGGGTACCCAGAGAGAACCACACATCCATGGGAGAAAATTAATCCAGAATACAAACACAATACTTTCTAGCTGCGAGACAACCATGCTAACCACTGCACCGCTGCAACCCTCCTTGCTAACAACTGATAAAAGTTATTCTGAATACCAATAAATGGCAAACAAAGGACCTCCGTGGTATTTGTATTTGTACCAAAGCTGGAGAACCTTGGACACTTTTCTTACACAGCATATCAAAGTTCTCAAAAGGCATTGGTAAATGGCTGTACTTGTACAGCGCCTTATCAAGTCCAATGACCCCAAAGCGCTTTACACCACATTCAGTCATTCAGCCATTCACACACACTGACGGTGGTGAGCTATGTTAGTAGCCACAGCTGCCCTGGGGCAGACTGTAAAGGCATTTGTGAACAACTGTATGCCTTTATAGTTCACCCAGTTTACTAATTTTCAAATAACATCAAAATGAAAGTCAACCTTTACTAACACAGCTATGAAGGTACAAAAACAGATGGCTCTATAGCCTCCCGCATGAGAAATGGGTCCACGTGGTGCGACACAACCTCTCTGCTCAGTGAAACGGTAAATAAATGCACAAGAGGCAATCCAACACTTGAAGGGGCAGTTTAATTAAGCCCCATTCACATTTAGATATTTAAAACAGAGTACTTAATTAGAGGTAACTGTCCTAAGAACATTGACCTTGAGAAGGAGAGCTGTCTCACTTCTGCTTGTTATCACCATTTAAAACTAAAGCCTCTTAAGCACTAGCCAACACCAATGGAAGTGTAATTAGTTATTTTATAAGTCACTCTTGCTTCTATTATTTTAGTTTTGCAAAAGGGGATTTTATTGGCACTCAACACACAAGACTGGACTGGCACGATGATAAAAAATTCAAATATTCTCTGATGGACTCATGATTCTAATTCAAACAGATGAAAACTACACATCTGTATGTCCTTTTTTAAATGACTCCATAAATCCCTGTGGATTTTCCTGGATTATATAAACCTAAACAAAGGAGAGAAAATTATTTTTTGAGACCAGATTCAAATCTGCCCTGGCTCTCAAGTTCAGTCGCACTCAACGACTTAATCAACAAATCCTATATTTTAGACGATAAAGATGGTTTAGATTGAAGCAATTAAATTCAAAGTGCCTCACATGTTCCAGCACAGACATTAAATGGCTTTCATTTGCAGTCATTTTCTGCTGGCATTAATTTTTCATCCATGGCAAGCTGGGTTAGAGGAATACAGTAGTACACTGGCTACTCATTATAAAGCCTCACATGCATATATGCATGCATAGACAGCATTATATAATTGACCACAGCGACTTCTTTAAGGATATAAATCTTAATTTTTGTTTTATCTCAGTTATGCTTTTGGAAAAATAGAGCTCTTCGGCCGTTCCAAAGAGCAGCAGTCAAATCCTTGCCCTTGCCCCTGAACCTTCTGCCCGATGGGTGATATCACATTGATAACGTTGATATTTGTCATCCTGTTTCTTCTCTAAGTAACAGAGGTAGACGTCACAGCTTCTCCCGACCTCTTTATCGCGATGTGGAACGAGTAGCCTGATTTTCAAGGGGACATCATTTTGGCAGACAGACAAACCAAAGGGAGCAGAATGAGTCACTGAGGATGCTTATAATTTTATTACAGAGATTGAATCAATCTGATATTGCAAAGGAGAAAAAAAAACCCTGATACATGAAGTTTTAGTTAACTCTAGAGGGTTGGCTGGATTTTTGATGTTTTTACAACGAGTAAAAACATTATCTGTTTTACATTTTGATCCTGGACCTTCAATACTATAAATAGACAAAAAACATCCAGCAGCTGATATCAAATAAATCTATTCTTGGCCTTGTGCTGTTTTCAGACATGCAGTTCTTCATTTGATCCAGATAACAGACAAAACAAAACATCCGTGCATTTAATTTACTCACACAAAGGAGTGGCTGATATAACGCCTACAGTTACGCACAAATAAATGATTCACACACACGATCCAAAGCAGAACGTCAGCACAGACAAAATATATTTTGTAAACAGATATTGCTAGCGTCCACATTAAGGTGGACACTATTTGTTTAATCTGTAAACTATAACATTATTTACTAGTGGTGTAATGAGAGCCTGTGGCACAAGATCTTACGGTATAAAAACGTCAGTATTTCTCGTGAAAGTGAAGTTTCTTTTTGGTTTTTTTTTGAAGCGCCATCTTGTTGCTTATTATAATCCCCGTTTCCACAGATACATGAACCCGCAAAAATGGCTGCTTGTCTGAACTGCCATTCACAAATGATGAAATTATCATGACACGCAATATCCTGCACAAAGGTGAGCTTTCAAAAATCTTATTTTAAAGTAAGAAAGGAAGTAGTCCTGGAGTTGAGTGTTTTTAATTGACTGTGTCAGCAAAACAGAGCAACAGAACCCTGAAAGAGTCTTCACAACTCATATTTTGAGTAAAAATATACTTTTTGGAAAGATTAACAGAATATATACAAATACCGTAAATCCTCTGCTAACTCTTGTCCATTATTGACAATGAACCTTTAAATGTGGCCTAGACTGCATTGGTTAGTCTTTTATTAAGCTAGATAATACCTCTACTGAACAGAACTGAATTGTAAAATTCTAGACTCGTCAGTCTCTTGACAACACCGTATCAAAATTATTAAAATTCCTCATTTTATTTGTAAAAACACCAAAAGGCAGCACTTTCAATTATTTTTGACAGTACACAAGACAACCTTTAACCTAAGCAAACATAAAAAAACACAAAATAAGGACTAGTTCAATTGGGACTAAATATTTAGATATTGAATTTGTGAAACATCGACTTCGTTTTGGAAGTAAAAAAGGGAGTTTGTAGTTTTTCCAAAGCTCTTCTCTTCTTATTCTCATGAACCAAATATTAACCAAACATCTTGACTCCTGAATTGGATTTACATATTGTTTGATCATTTTTGAAAACTGCCACATTTCTGTCACCACTCAAGCCGGATAGGTCGACAGGCTGGGCACACGTGCAGTTTTATCAGGATTTTGTAGTTGTGTTTGGCTCCAGGCTCCGTACTGAAGCCCGCATGCACACACGGCATAAAGCAGTGCAGAGTGGGAGAATCAATGGCATGATTGGTGCAAACTGTACTAAGGGATGGTAACTAGCGACTGTGCTTCTTTCTCCTTCTCAGGCTTGAACAGAGAACGGGTCTGTCTCCAGGCAAACACCAGAGACGTCATGTCTTTCGGCCGTACCATAAGTGCATCTCACTATTGATTTGCTGCTGTGTAAATTGCTGAGCAATCAATCTGAAGCATCAATACGAGAGCGTTGCATCTTTTTTTATTTTTTTTTCATCTTTTTGTAGGCAAGAAACAAAGAAGCTCTTCTACAGACAGTGAAGTGTGTTTGGGTAATAAAAGCCCATGCTTGTGCATGTGTTTCTGCATAAAGTGCTCATCTGCAGAGGCTGTCTCGAAACGAGCGCTTATATTTCCTCCCGTGTGACTGCACCGCATTCAAAGTAATGAACGTGGCAAACAAACTTTCCCCTGCTGCTGCCAAATGCAGACCATTATGAGAATCTCAAACGACATTTATCGCATTCAGATCAGCTACTGCCTTGACTTTTTGTACAAGATATTCCTCACCCAAGGCTGGGAAGGACATCTGGAAATCAATCTAATCTGCCGGAATGAGTCTAAAATTGCTGTAATCCTGGGGGGGCAATCATCCAAGGCTTGTTACTTAAATTAAGACAGTCAATAAAGAACTTGGGGAAATTAAAAGGAACAGATCTGCGGCATAAGTCTTCAACCTGATTAAAAAGAATCTCTTCAGGTGCCAGAGATGGGTTAAGAGCGCAGGTAGGTAAGCCTGAGTTCATCAACACCTGATGCACGCAGACTGCAGCGGATGTCCTGTCATCTTTATATCAAGCTCTTGGATAAATTCTCTCATCGTGCAGGGAAAAAAATACAAACGATGGCAACACTGAGCCAAAATGTGTTGTACAACAAGGAGATAAAATGCAAAAAGTTATTCTGCACATGGAGGGTTAGCTTGCCTCTTAGAAAGGTAAATTCATTCACCGTGTCGGTCCTCGGGGTGCACACAGCCTGGCACAGGATGCATTAGCTGTCGCTGAGCTTACAAGATTTAGAAAAGCACTTCACCTGACAGACGACGATGGAATTCCTCTGGCATTTCAGCCACATTGCGGCTAAGATTCAGTCAGAACCTACAGGGCCATACATTTCGCACTTGCACTAATGGGAAAACAAAACCAACATGAAAATATGGGTCACAGAATCAAAAGTGCACAGGGTTGAGGGGTGCTTCAAACGTCTTCCAGCAAAACGCTTAAAAATTGTTGCCAGAGGCTGACGATCATGAAATGCAGGGTTGTGATTTAGTAAATCTCCCTCAGTACGAGAAAATAACAGAGGAACTGTAACATAGCAGGTGCTGATTTGTTCTTCTGACTGATGACATCAAAAATCACCAAGAAATGCTCATTAGTCTCCAGCAAGAAGCTCTGTCATCTTAAATGAGGCCCTGTGGTCTGCACCAAAACTCATCATTACAACGCCTGTGCTTCATCCCAATATCATATTTGCGAGGATGTGTAAGCCTTGCTGTCAGAAGCCCTTCTTCAGAGACTGTGCAAAGCTGCTCCTTACTGAGATCAGGAATTCCAGCACTTTTGACCTGCATGAAGCAACAACACCATTGCTTTTTTTTTTTCCTGCCGATGTCTGTTCCCTGGCTAACAGGAGGGGTCATAAACAGCTGTAAGTACCCATAATGCAGGTGTAAGATTAAGACTGTGTTTGTGTTTTTCACCATTTCCATAATAGCATTTCTAAACCCAACTGGACGTGTTGTGACGGCAGTGCTGGCAACTAATGTCTTTCCAGTCAGGGGACAGTGTAGGATACCTTTTGAAAAACCTCTGAGCTAACATCTGTTAAATTTCTTGTGAATGCAAAAACTGAATTAGCCAATCATAGGGCGTTAACTCAATGCCTGTAGTCACTCAGACGTAGTGCAGGTAACTAATGTCTGAAGTTCAAACGGAGAATCAGAATGGGGCAGAAAGGGGATAAAAGTGACTTTAAAAATATGACCATTAGCTTGAGACCTGCTGATTTACTGGGATTCTAATGCACAACCATCCATCTGGTTTACAGCAAAAGAGGGAAAATATCCGGTAAGCAGCAGTTGTGTGAACGATGATGCCTTGTTGAGGTCAGAGGAGAATGGGCAGACTGGTTTGAGATGGTAGGAAGGTAACACCAGGTAAAATAGCAAATCCTTACAAGCAAGTAAAGGCCGACAGTAAATCTATAAGTCAGACAGGAAGAGAGACCCTTTGGTAAAGTAAAACACATCCGCTTTTGGGAAAATACTAAATAAAATCTCTGAACCACAAGGTAAACAGTACGCAATTTCTAGCCAGGTTGTTCCCCATAAAGGCTTGTCCCGGAAAACCCGCTGCTCAATGGAAAATCATTAAAATATTTCAATAAACAGTGTACTTATCCCTGTTTGGAGCTCTGAAGTACAGCAAACAGATTTAAGTGAAACAACAATCTTTGAGCTTTTTCGAGCAGAAACTGCAGTTCTACGTTTATTGCCGACTTGTTTATGTTGGAGGAATTGCTGAAATTTACGGTACGAACTCTCGCCTGAATACTTGATTTGAG
Source organism: Fundulus heteroclitus (assembly GCF_011125445.2). Taxonomy (NCBI): domain Eukaryota; kingdom Metazoa; phylum Chordata; class Actinopteri; order Cyprinodontiformes; family Fundulidae; genus Fundulus; species Fundulus heteroclitus. The sequence continues at coordinate 10,822,070 of NC_046362.1, forward strand.
GGAGCATCAACGCAGCCAGTAAGTCAGGAAAAAAAAATCTGTACGTATCTGTCCAGTCTGATTGGCGCAGAATACCATCCAAACCTTGGAGCAGACTGCTTGGTTAATGCTGCTCTGTATCAATTTTCCCAGCTGGTTGTGGTGGTGCGAGGGTTTAGGGAATATTTTCTTGGCCCACTGTCGGCCCCAGAGTGTATTAAGCTTTGGCTAAATGCCACAGCATACCCAAGTACTGTTATTTACCACGCCCATCCCTTCATAATGCCAGTACTGTTCTTTGGATGGCTAGGTCCAAAAGGATACAGCACCATGTCACAAAGTTTAAATGATCTCAAAGTGGTTTCTTGAAAATAGCAATCAGTTCACTATACTTGAATGGCCTCCAAAGTCACCAGATCTCAAGCCATTGGAGCCTCTTCAGTGTGTGGTGGTACAGGAGATTCATATCATGGATGTGCAGTCAAAAAAGATCCTCTAATACCATGGAATCTGTGATGCTATCGTGTCAACAGCAATGCTGAATCTATGATGTGAAGAATTAAAACAGCACTAAAGGCAAAAAGGGGTCCAACCATATTCTAGCAAGGTGTGGGGTGTGGTAAAGTTGCAGTTGAGTATTAAACAAAATGACAAATACATTTATTGCAGACTTAAGATTTCCAAAAGACAAATGCTGCCAATATTTAATTCATTTAATTTCTTTCACTAAAAGACACCCTCACCACCTGCTGCAAACCAAGCACAAAGCATACTCTAACAACCCATGTGCGCAACAGTCCAATGGTATATTATTTGTTTGTTTTTTTTAACACAAAATCATTTCTTTCTCAAAGATCTTCTTGTCAATTATTTTCTTCTGATGCATTTTTCACAGAGGTCATCCTCTTGCACATGCCGTTGCACAATATTATGTTTACATCAAAAAGTGAGAATTAATCTGTCTGGAAATCCCTAGTTAGCTTCTCATAGCATTTCCCTGCTTTAGATACATCCATTATTTTAATTCCCAAAGGATCTATAGATGCATAAAATATGAGCTGAATATAAAATATTAAAATTAGAATGTGAGCTATATTTGAAAGGTAGTTATTTGAATGGAGAGTACATAATGCACTTCAATTTGCACAGACTGCCCTTTACCTAACTGTATCAGAGCAACCAAGAAAGATCAAGAAAATGTCACTCCATTCGCTTTTTAAAACTATTTTTAATAACTGAACAAAAGCAGGAAAAAAAAGATATAAAAGTGGTTTATTATTTTAGCTTTAAAAGCAGATGATTAATTCAAGTACAGGCGCTTCGCAATGTATTCGAAAATCTTAGAAAAGGGAATTTTTTTATTCAGTAATTCAAAAAGAGGATAACCTTATCATAGTTATGACTCAAAGTTAATAGGAACTCCAAAATCTATTTCTCTGACAGTTTGAAATATGCCATTAGACCTACATAATTTTCTTACAGAATTTTTTACAAACATGGCCTAAACAGCAGAGGACTTCCGTCAAACCAGGCAGTCACTGACATCCTGCACGAGGAGTGTAAACCACAGGGTCATTATTAAAGAAGCTGGATGCTCACTGAGTGCTGTATCCAAGCATATTAATGGAAAGTTGAGTGGAAGGAAAAAGTGCAATAGAAAAAAGTTGCACAACAACAGGGATAACTACATCAAGAGATAAAAACAACAAAAATAGTTGCAAAGACAGAAGAAATACAGGTAATTAAAACGATTAACTTAAATACAGATGCAGTAATTTATGCAAAAGAAGCCCAAACTAAATTTCTAGTGCAAATGCTCTGCATTATTTGGACATATAGAGGCCGACATTCAAGATGAAAATCAAGTTGATCTTCCACTATATTATATTGTAATTTTTAATTAGCCGTAAGCAATATTGATCGAAATCAACAGAAACACTTGACACAAATAAATCAATGAAGTTTACTTTTTCAACTAAAGAACTGAAATAAATTATATTAATGATATTTTAATTTGCTGAGATGCACCTACGTGTATATAACCAAAAGCTGTGCATGTAACCAAAAGCATTATGGAGACAAGCTCATCACCACCATTGAACTCTCGGTGAACATTAAGCAGATTACATCAAGGTGCCCACTTACACGCTGGTCACTGCTCTTAAAAGAATCCGTGCTGACACCTCAGCCGCTAAACAAATGATGATTTCTCCTCATATTTGAGCCAATATCACGTCTCCAGATTACCCCTGGAAGTGTCCACGAGTGACCTGACCAACACGTAGCAGGCGCAGTTTCTTCCCACTGAAGCCGTGGGTCAGGACGCGCCCATGACACCCTCAGCAGAACCACATCATGACCGTAAAAAAACTCCACCGGCAGACTCGAGGCGGACATTACAGCTCAGTCTGGACGGAAACGCCACGGAACCGAGCCTCGCATGCCCCAATCAGCAGGGAGCGCGCCGGGAGACGCGTCTCTGCTCATCTGTATGCCACTGTTTACAGTCGCCTTAATCTCTTGGCTGCAAGGCAGGCAGCACTTTGATTCATCGTCGCTATCTGCGGCCCCGTGAGGCGATGGCCCCTGGCTTTGTTTTGATTATTTTGCTGAATTAGAAATTCACAGAACGCAACTCCGAAACACACACACACACACGGAGAGATGAACCAATTATGAGCAATAATCCGTCAACGCCTTCCAGGACGCGCACGTCGAGCATCCATCGCTGCAACGTGATGCACCAGCCGCTTCTCACTCTTGCATCGACCACGACGCATGGAAATGTTCATTCTATTTTATGTATTTTTTTTTTTTTTTTTTAGATCTTAATCGTTTACAAATCTGCATTGCGGAAGGTTTGCACGGAGCACCCCCAGTTCCCAGCCAGCCCGAAGTAAACAACGCTGATCTCCCAAGCTTTCAAATGAGAGCGCCCAGTAACCCCTCCGAAATAATGTCAAACGATCATTTTTAGATGTTTTTCTTTTTTCCTGCATCTGCCCCAGGTGCCGCTTGTCCTTACCCTTTCCCGTGTCCGTCTGCGTGTCCTTCAGGATGCTCGCACCTGCTCAGCAAGGCATCTCATCTCCGGCGCTAAGTGGCAGGAGCGGAGAGAGAGAGAGAGAGAGAGAGAGAGAGAGAGAGAGAGAGAGAGAGAGAGAGAGAGAGAGAGAGAGAGAGGTCCAGTCCAGGCGGATTGGATTGGATGTTGGGGGGGGGGGGGGGGGTTGTTAATTTAGGGGGGCGCTAGACCAGTTTGTGCCATGGTCACGGAGCTGTGGGATGAGGTTCGCCACAGAAGGTTGAAATCTTCCTCATCAAATTAGTGTTTCATTCAGATCTGTTCTGCTGTGCTTTAGATACATATTTAAAAAAAAAATAATGATTTTTTTTAAATTAAAAATATCAATTTTAGTAATCATAGTCATCTCATCCCCACCCTAGACCACATAGTTAACCTCCCCTGAAAATACCATGCCTTACAAAATAATTCATGACCTTTGATCTCTTTTCTTATTTGGTTGATGTGTGATGAGCAAATACAAAGTAGAGCAGAATTGTGATGGGGAGAAAAAACTGATGCATTGTTTAAAATGGTCTTCACAAACTAAAATGGAATAATTCAAGAGCACTCAGTTGTTTACGAAACTCACCAGACTGCTTTTCAGTTCTGTTATTACTCTGTTATTATGTAATAATGTTCATTCAGTCACATCATTTAAACCAGAACACGACACGCAGCGAGGTTCAGGACCTGCTGGTTGGAATCAGAAAGTCCTGCCCAGCTTGTGCTCGTTCAGGAGGGTTTAAAAAGACGGTGTGCGCTCCGGAGAAGATAAGCTGTGAGAAAGAGGGCCTTCGCTTCCCTGCTGATATAGCTGGCCCTCCGTCAGACGACAAGCTGAGGACGCACATATTTTGTGGTATTTGCGGACAGTGGTCCTGGAAAAAAAGTCAAGGTTTTCCGTGAAACTGCCTACAAGGAAACAAATATCAGAAGCTCTGAGCCGAGGAATTTCGGAGGAAGAGGAAATTATTTGTCTGAGAATGGATGATGCTGCTTATTTGTAAAGGTCAGCAGGTTCAAAGCCTGCTGGGAAAAGAGGCTATACCAAGCAAGCACAAATGGAGCGGCAGAAAGAGCGGTACTCTCAGATAAGGACTAGAGCATAAAGCATCAGTGTGAAACAACCTGAGGGCCATAATATTATAAGTAAGATCCCCCAATTAAGTCATTCCTAAGCATTTCAGAGCTGTTCAACCAGAACAGGTCAGGTTAGGATGTCGCATGCTCATGGGTTCGCTCTTGAAGCTGGGGTGTGCAGGGTGCAATTAATTTTAGCTCCTGGTGACAATAGAAAGGTTTAAAGTAAAAGTGCAAAGAAACTTAGAATCAGAACACAGACTGGACACTTACTGGATTTAATGGGAAATGTTTTTATTTTTCATACCCACTGAGAACTGTTGTTTTTGTTTGGCTCGTTTTTTACTTTTGTTTTGTTATTTTGTCTGTTTGCATCAGGAGTGTAATTGTTGTTGTGGAGAGAGCACAGGAAACAGATTCGCAAAATCTGATCTGGAGACCCAAACTGATGCACATTTTCCTGTTCTCAAGCCGCCCGGCACCGGTGTACAGGGATTACCTGGAAAGGTCTGGATTGGGTGAGGAATGGACCAGATGTAAACTGTGACAAGATTATTCACTGTAATGTGAAAAGAATGACTTGGCCTTCCTCTGGCATCTGTTTCGGGGCTGATGCTGGATGTGAAAACTAAATTATGGGAGTAAATGGACTTAATGTTGTCCACATACAGCGATCGGAGAATAAAGTTCAAGAAAGGAACTGAAGATGTCTGACATTCAGAAAAGAGCTCACAAGGAGAATTTACAAAAGTGTTCATTCCTGAAGGGGACTCTGGCAACATAGAATAGTTAAAAAAACCACTCCTGTACATGGTTCAGACCCCCTGAGGCTCTGGTCACTGTGACATTCAGGACGGAGGGAAAAAAACATCACATTTTGTGGTGTTTGCTACCTTTATTCTGTAGAATGGATAAAAACAAATCAGGTCAGGAGCCATTGTTGAATGCGTAAACTTTACAAAAGGGAAGGGTGTTTTGAATTCCAACATCTGGAAATTTAACAGAAACATCTCATATGTGTACAATATTATTTTTTTAAAATGATACGAGGGAGATATTTGTGCTTATGTAGATCCCGTTACGAGTGTGCAGGGCCTAAGATTATAGTACCTGTAAACCAAGGATTTTCAATGAGCAACACGTGGAACGTTTGGAACCCCCTGGGATAGGTTTATGCGGCCTCTTCTCAAGAATGGTACAAACTTGGCCCTCCCTTCAGCAAATGAAACAGCAAAGGAACGGTGTTTGTCATCTTAATTTATCACCTCTGAGTTATCACATGTATTATTAGGCTAGGTCCGAACAGAGCTCGATTTAATTAACTCGAACAGCCACAGTGAAAACACAAACACGAAAGGGTTGCAAATATGAACTTGCCTTTAGGAGAAAAACTTGTCGACATAGAAATATAACAACAGATATTGGCATACAAAAAAAATAAAATGAAAGGCGCCTTTGAATTCCCGATGTCTCGGTTTACCACTGGGGTTTCTTCATGTTCATTGGTGATTGAGTCTGTCTAATGGAGTTCACTCCTTCATTATGTTTCTGAGTTCAAACAAGTATCCACGCAGGTTGCTTGGTACAATCCTACCACAGCAGATAGTCCGTCTGCTTTTTATAATGGTGTATGTAGACTCTGGTTCCACGGCTTAAATGGGTTGGCTCGTCATCTAAAGGATTCTTCTCCATGGATCTTGACCATACACCAAAAACCTGACCACCAAAAAAAAGTTAGGAAACTGCTGTATGCATCTTTCTTTTATTAAGGTAAACATCTGAAAACATTTATTTGACTTACAATCAATTGTTCTTTTCTGTGTTGTTTCAGTAGAATATTGCATGTTTAACATATTGATGAGCAGGTAAAAGGAAAACAAGTCACTATTAAAGTATTTTGGACAGCACTGCCCTAACCACAATGCTGCATCCACAACGTTTCTCTGTGGGAATGATGTGTTCAGTGTTGGTGTTGTTTAGCGTGTCTCATCTGATTAAAGCAACGTCTTTCATATGTTTCGCTGTTTCCCCTTCTTGACCGGTGGTAAACTTTAACTGGGTTTCCTATAAGTTTTTTTCAACAATGTTTTTTTCTCCTTGGCCCTCTTCCACAAAGGCCATATTTGTTGAGTGGACAACTGATGAATTCTCCAGTCAGCATGTTATCCAACCTGAGTGTTTTATCTGTACGACAGTTTCAGAGTTAGGATGGGCCTCTAGGCAGTTTAGGTAAATAAGCATCTCACTGCTCTATCAGTTCATCTGGACAGTCATGCTTTTATTAAAAAAATTAAAAAAAACGTCCATGAGATGTTTAAAGCTTTGCATATTGTTTAATAAGATAACCCTGATTTGCACCTCTCCGCGCTTTCTCCCTGAGCCATCTGCTGTGTTCATCTGTCTCTATGATGCAGTTTGATCACTAATCTTCTCTAACGAACCTCTGAGACCTTCGCTAAACACTCGCGTCTATATAGACTTCAATTTACACACTGGTGAACTCTGGCGACTTCCAAAAGTAGTTGGTTGGTCTGGGTTTTATTTAGGGTTATCAGAAAAAAAGGGGGCAAAATATGCTTGCACATCACACTTTTCAGATTTCTACTTGCATAAAAACATTAAACCGTGAAAACTTTCAGGTTATGTGCTGCTTTATTCTGGTTTATCGCCTAAAATCAGAATAACATACATCACGGTTTGTGGCTGTAACTTAGAACAATGTGAAAAAGTTCAAGAGGCCTGAACAAGTACTTTTTTTAAGGAGAACACTTTTATGTGCACTCGCTACAGCAGACATGTCAGCCTTTTCTAAACATATTAGTAGGATTAAAGTTTGTGGTCTTCAGGTGTTGGGTAGACACAATATAACACTTTCTACCAGGCTATGGGAGTAAAAGCTGCTAAATTAGGATAAAACAAAAGAAATGGCAGCAAAAACAACTGCATAATGTTACATTTATTCAGATGTCCAGTTCTGCACAATATAGCCTTTAGTTTCTATATCAGTCAGTATAGCATCTTTAATAGTGGTGTCATGACCATTAAAACTACAGAGTTGTATTATTTTTTCCCCTCAAATTAACTAAATGAACCTTTCTATATACTGAAAAGCAGTTTGGTGAGTTTAGTAAAGAACTGAGTGCTCTTGAATTACTGAATTAATCTGGCAGCAATAAAACTGACTACTAAGGCCAACAGAACTGATTTCATCAAAAGTATCCCCTTCTGGGTTTTCTTTCTATTTCATATCACTTTTTCTGGTTTTCTGGGTATGTTGTGTGTAGTTGATCATTTGGTTCAGACCAGTTGTACCAACTGTGCACAGTTCATAGTTATAAAGGAAATCAATAATCTTTCTTGTGTTGTAAAAATGCAGCCAAAGCTATTAATGTACATTGATCAGATTGTATTGCAGTGATAAGACAATGACTGAAGTGTATCTATACGTCAGACTGAAATTACTTCTGTAGAGTTTCAGTTTTGTTTTTATGACACTTTTCCATGTTGCAACCACAAATGTCAATATTTTTTTATTTGGATTTTATGTGATACATAAGAATTGTGATGTGAAAGCGGATACAAGTGTACGTGGTTTTCAACATTGTTTTTTTTATCACAGATAAATCTGAAAAGTGTGGCATGTTTTTGCATCCAAGGCACCTAAATCAATATTCTAGATGATTTTTTTGCTGCAGGTACAGCTGCATAACAGCTCAAGTGTTTATAGTCACTGTCCTCTTGGAGAGTGAACCTCCATCGCATCTTTTGCAGAATCTAACATGTTTTCTTCCAGGATTGGCCCATGTTTAGTTCCTCTTCAGTCCTGGCCAGCTTCCATTTCCCGGCTAAAGAAAAGCATTCCCAGAACAGGGTTCTGCCACCACCATGTTTCACCGTGTGAATGTCACCTTCAGGTGGATGTGCAGTTTTCGTTTTCTGTGACTCACAGTGCTGTTTTTCTCTCACATGAAATCTAAATAAAACAGATTGAGGTCAATCCTCGTTTTCCAAAAGAATTTACGGTATAAATACTTCCTATGCACAGAAAGAACATTGTCTAAATAAAATACTTGCATAGATTTGTATTTAGGGATTACTCTACATTTCATTCCACTGATTCGGTGCATCGCCAACTTTTTGAAAGAGCCAATTACCTTCAACCCCAGACAAATAAATTGATCTGCATGTCTACCCGTCACCGGCCATGTTGTGGAGGAGAAATGAATGTGCATTATTAACCAAAGGCCCTGCTTTTCATCTGACGGCTATCAAAAGGGCACGTCTACTAATTACAACGCCTGGTGCGTGCGTCAGACCAAAGATAGAACCGTCTCAATCCCTCGGGATTAGATTCAAATCTTAGATGTAAACACCAAACAGCCAAATAATAATCTGCTCCGGCAGACGCCTGCCCCCCATAAATAATTCACAAGTCTTTGAGATAGAGCCGGAGTGGAATTAATTGAAGGACTTAACCTTATTGGGTGAATTTGGGGGCGGGAACGACGAGGAAGAAGTTCTTTTTGATGTTATCCAGAGCTGACTTTACATTCCGGCTACAGCCCCTGTTTCAAGGTTAGAGTGACAGCTTTGTTCCTTTGAAGGTATTGTTCTGACTTTTGTTTTGTTTTTGTCAACAAAAAAAAAAACGCTGTCTTTTCTCCGCGATAGGGATTGTTATCATCACAGAGGAAAGAAGACGCTGCCGTCGGCCCTGAGGGGCGCGTGAGAAAAAACCTAGGCAAAATATCTCAGCAAGACCTGGCAAATTCATAGAATCATAAAAAGAGCGGTGTAACGTGCCGCCCAAAAGGGTTTTATGTTGGATCTGGGTTATCTGAAATGCATTCAACTCTCAGACAAACACTTTTGTTCCTCTTCCTACTAGGCAGTGCAAATAGAGATGGTCCCTGCTGGTTAAAAAAAACATTGTTACAAGGTCGGTCTCTGGGGTGGATTAGAGGAACAGCAAACACCCTGCTGTTTGAGGGAAAGAATAGGTGGCTGTCATGTATCCGCCTGGCAGCAGAGGAGGAGGAGGAGGGAGATGGAGGCATGGGTGGGGAGGAGGGAGGGAGGGAGGGAGAGTAAATGTGATTTAGCCTCAATGATCTTCATGGGGCCTCATGCAAAAAGGTATAACCCCCTCACCCATCAACCCAAACACAGCAGTGGGGGGTTGCATGGAGTATACAGGAAGCCATCATATGAGAATATTGACCTCCTGAGGAGAAACAGGGTGCTTGGGGTAATGGAAAAAATGCTAACATCTCCCTAGAATAAATTCATTCTCCCCTAACAGTAATAGTCTTCATTCAAGCTTTCGCAGACGTTTGTGTTTTGTTTGTTTTTTCGAATTAAAATCGTTTATCTTCGTCATCGGGTTCTGTTCTTATATTTGGGCTGATCTTGGGCTCCCTTATACTCTAGTTCAATAATACGTTTTACCAACAGCCATTTCTGTTATGGTTTAAACATGCATTAGCGTTCAATTTGATGCAATTTGCTGCTGTTTCAGCTCTATGTGTACGAATTTAGGAGTGCTCCCCGTGTGGAGGCCGTGTTTAGCATAGTACCTCACTCATTTAGACAACGAGGGCTTTCCAGTATCACAGTTTGGTCAGTTTGTTTGAACTCCCGGATGATTTACGGAATGCCTTACAGCTAATAGGGAACTTACACTTTTTAAACCTAAATAAAATTGCTGCACATTTATCCACTGTCTATCCTAGTGGTATTATATCAAAGTATGGCTGGTCTATTTATTTGTTTTGTTGCAGGTGCTGCTGTTTGAGAAACAGCCCAGGCTATGAGGATGTTGGCCCAAGCAGCCAGAGGTGTAGCAACCAGCATGAAGGAGGCTAAGGCTGCAGCTGCCATGTTGGACTCATTATGTGATGGTGTTTGTTAACAATTTTAAGTAATAACTAATTTATCATTTAATCAAAATAACACATTGAAATAAAACAGAATTTCCTTTGTGTGATGGATATCGATGAAGCAGCAATGCCTCTAGCCTGCATTCAGTCTCCATGGCAACCAGCTGTTGTACTGCAGTCAGGTAGTTTCTTCTATACCAGATAGAGCATTAAGACCCCAAGAGATCATCAGTTTCTGAAATCCTCGGCACCGACGGCCACGGCACGTTCAGAGTCACCTAAATCCCTTTTCTTCCCCTGTCTAGATGCCTATATGCATTAAGTTGCTGTCCTGTGATTGGCTGATTCCCTATTTGTGCCAACAAGCAGCTGAACAGGCCTTCCTGACAAGGCGGCGTTTAGAGTGCAGGTTTCTCAGCAGACCCAGCACTTTGTAGTCTGGGCTACAGAATGCTGGATGCCGGCAGCCGTGATACATCCATCTGGAGTCATTGCTAGGGACCCTCCATTTACCGTTACGCCGCATCCTCATTCTGTTACGCCCCTCAGCCTCTTCCTGACAACAAAGGCCCATGCTGCAGCTTCTTTATAGTAACTCATCTCCCATGCATCAAGGGTTACACTAACGTTAAATGGACTGAAATTATGGAGTGCTTTTCTAGTCATACCGACCACTTAAAGTGCTTTAGACTTTAGCCTCATTCACCCAGTCGGATTTATACAAACGTACATGCATTCATTCACAGACATACAGATCGGTAGGTTGCAACTTTTTTAACTTACATTTGACAGACTCCCGACCCTTACAAGTTGCCCTTGACAGCTTGTGCATTAAGCCAGAACTCTTGCGTACACATGAATTCTCTAAACCACCATGTTTTGACAAGGAGCGATTTGCTTTTTGTGGAATTATAAAGTAATCACGCTGTTGCTTTGAATACCCTTTCTAATGTTTTCTCTAACAACGGCAGAGCACGGAGCCAAAAATATACTTTTTTTTTTCAATTAAATAGAAATACTGTTATTAATTTCAGTGTAGTCCATCTCTTGCAAAAAAGGAAAGAAAACAGACTTTGATTAACCTTTTTTTGGTTTTAGATCCTTTCATCTTGTGAAGTAATGTTTGACTCTCCTGTCCCCAATTTCAAAGCCCTCAGTTTTCGTCGTCTCCCACCTGTTTGGGTAAAAAATGTCTTTAGCCTTTCAGTTTAGACGAGGGTTGTCCAACGTGAAGCCTGGCCATTTGTGGCCCTTGGAAAACATTTAATTATGGCCCCAGACAGCAATTTCCAGAATGACGCATATCTGCCCCACCAGGGCAGGCAGTTAATGCAAATACTTTTTTTCTTCTTTTTTATTAAGACCAACACGTGCCAAAATCTTCTTAAAGTGAAAAAATGTTTGGCACAACATGAAGCATTTTTTTTTTCCTTTTACCTAACAGGCTCTTAGCTTTCATTTTGTGGCGGGACCACACACATTCGGTGATGTCTCATCAAATCTTTGGATAAATACGGCAACTGTTTCTGTAGAGTTTCACTGTTGCCGAGAACGTACTGCAAAAACTTTCTAGATAAATTTCAAAACCAGAGAAGACAATTGACCCCCAATAGTTTGGAAATTGTATGTGTCTCTGCACAAACACGTGACACCCTTTTTTGTTAATGCATGGATCTGATTCATTTTCTATTTTATTGAAATTTTGTATGTTTAGGTTATTGTTAAACAGGTTAAAAAAAATTAAACAATTAAATTTTTTAATAAAAAAATTCCTGTGTCCTGTGAACATCTTCAATTTGATGATTTGGAAAAAGTTCGGCCACCGCGGGTTTATACTGTAAAGGTTAATGGTTTGGAGGCACTGAATTGTGTCCAATAAGAGTTTAAAACCAAATAAAAGCATGAGTGTTTGTGGCGTCGTGTGTCCGTGTGAGCTGGTTTGTGTGTGCAAACCATTCGTCCGGCATATGGAAATGTCATCGAGTAATCATAAACAATTATCCTCCCCAGCTTTCAGAGCACCAGAATAGGTCAAATTTGCATAAAAAGACACAAAGGCTCATCTGGGTGCATTCAAGAATAGATTCTCTGCGGCTGAGCACACATTTAGACCCCAAATTAAAATCATTAGGTGTTCTTAATACATGTTTTTGTTTGTTTAACTCCAAAGTGTCCATGGGAAGCCAGCCTGTAGTCTCATCTGAAGTATCAGCAATATTTCTGCTGCACTGTTTCGGAAATTGAAAGTCACAACAGGAGCGTGTAATGATCTTTTTCCTCCATCGCGCGAGCAACGTTTAAAAGCAGCTGTAGATCAATTCAGAGCAGGCCTTTCCACCAAGCAGTAAATCAAAGAGTAGGACGCGGAGGAGTTGGGAGCGGTTAATGGATGCTGTGGCAGACGTTCAGTCGGAGCAGAATGAATTCACCGATGACTGAGAGAGGATGGAGGAGGAAGTGGCTGATGGGGGGGGGAGGCAGGGTGGGGGGTAGAGTTCAGAAGGGTAATGGGGCAGCTGCTTGTTGGGTGGCAATGATCAAGAACTGACAGATAAATGGCATTCTGCTGCTTTTGGAATCAACAGCAATGCCCGAGAGAGAAGGCCGAGCGACGCAGAATTCAGGAGGCCGGGAGAGAAATACAAGCACTGTGCAAATAGTGCCTACTCTAGAGCATGCACTGACTAAAATCTGTACGGGCATTTTAATTAGAAAAATATTTGTTTCTAATATGATCAGTAACCTGTTTTCTTGACACTTCCTTCATGAAGCAGCATGTAGTTTTCTTCATATCCGAGCCTGATGATTAGTTCAGCTGTCTGGTTGCACTAGATGGCAGTAAAGTCAAGAGATGAAGTCAGTTGAACGCAACATGCCGTCACGCCAGCTGAAAGAGTTGCATCAGATAGACATTGAGTTCATAATTTACAGTGCCATGCAGATGTACTCACGGCACATTATCATTGTTTGAGAACTTCATCCCCAAACTTGGACTGCATTTTATTTTAGCACATTTTAATGTTGTTGGGGTTTCTCAGTTTGAACAAGTGTGCTGTGATCTCCAGCAAACTTCTCGGGCCGATGCCTACCTCCAGCGGTCACTGGAAGAGAAGCGGCCACTAGAGATTGTTTAAAACTGCGTACCGTTTTGCTTCCGCTTCCCAACAACATACAGACTTTATGTGACTGTCACATAAAACCCCAATAGATTAAGTTAAACCGTGACATAGGGGGTGTGAATACGTTTGGCCTTGTTTGTAAAGATGTTGCTTCAGTCGGGTCTTGATATCAGTGAAGCATCCATGTTCAAAGACACTTTGCCCCGTTGCCACAGGGTATGCAGCAGAGTTCTATGCTTCCTGACACCATTGCTGTGTGATAATGCAACAGATGGCCGCCCGCTCTCTGCACACTGCTGTGACAATATGATTGTAATAGGAGTCGAAGTACCACAAGCAATCTGCACAAAGATGGAGCTCAGCTGCCATGTTTTGTAGGGACGCTTCAGACTGAGGAGACCGAGGCAGATGCCATCATCCATATTTACCATTGCTTTGAGTTCGTTTCTCTTCAAATTGGAGGCGTCTAATGTCCACGCAGGCATGTTTGGGAGGGTTGGGGCTCCTAGAAGTTGATTATTGCAATGATGACTTTTAGGTATCTTGTGTTGGAATTGGCATTCCAACACAAGAGGCAACGGGACTCAGCAATGCTCATGTGGGGAAAAGAAGCAGATTAAATGAAGAGCTCAACATGATTTACTTACCTTTATCAAATGTTTTTCCACTCAACAACATACAGGCATGAATAAAAATGTTGGCTCCCACTGCTTCTCACTGAAATAATCCCTTATTTCTCCTGAAAGGTGATTCAGGTTAAGACGAGTTTCCAGAGGACACCTGCATCCCTTTACTATGCAAACAGGGTAGACAAAATGTGAAAACCTTAATTAGGATCTCTAGTGTCTTCAAGCATTTTATCAGCCTGCTTCAGGAGAACAGAACATGCCGCTGTGCAGTTTGCTATCGTTTGTCCGCCACACCAATGAGACACATCAGGGGCATCATTGAAGGGTTCCGAAAATTGTCTTCATTCCCTTATAGTTATGTTTAAAGCTCACAAGTACTTCAGTATAGACTTGTGTCTTCCAGCATTTGTGGGATTGTGGCTTTTCATTGACAAACAATGCACCATATTGGTGTAGTAAATCTGCCATTCCCATTGCTGTCATGGTGCGGGGATCATTTAGGGCTGCATCATGACGCGCTAAACATGCACATGCTGACTGAAGGGGTTCACTTCATTCAAGAAAGGATGAGCCTGAAGACTTGAAGCTGATTATTTATTTATGCATCATATTTCCTGTAGTCTGCAAGTCAAACCAGCAGTGAAGGGAATAAAAAGTTATATAGCTGCAATGAAATAATCTGTTAGTAGAAATATGGCTCTAGAATACAAAACATCTGAGAAACTTGAAAACAAAAATGTAACAATGCCTACAGGAGTATAATAGAGACGATTAAAAACCAGTTTAAATAAGCATTTCGGCCTATGCATTATGATGTTATCAGAAAAAAAAATGTATAAGAACATTTCAGTCCAATGGGTTATAACAATTTTACACTTTGTATGGCAATAAAAAAAGAAAAAAACAGAACCTGTATATATATTCTCTACAAGTCTAAAGTAGTCTATATTTATTACAGTCCAATTAACAAATGAAACCACAACATGCACAATATTGCCACTCATTCTCTGCTTGTCCCTGTACAATCAATGTATGTATTTACAAAGTCATCAAATACTCATCAGCTAAGTCTTTTAAAAATAAAACTTGATGCAAGTTAAGCAAAAGAAACTCTTGATCCCATCCAAAGGCCCTCAAGTGTAATTAGTATATTTGAACATTTGCCTTAATGAAATTGAATGTCAGCCATCCACAAATACTCACACACACACATTGACACACAGACCCACATACATTCAGACATGGCGGAAATACAATCAATAGCATCTCTGATGCACCATAAGTAGCTTTGTCAATGGTTTGATCTGATCCCAACGAAGAAATAAAGCCAGTCCTGCACGTCAAAACTTAAGGTGAAGTTTTCCCCTTATGTGAGCGACAAATGTCCCATTTATTCTCGGTCTAGAAAGTAAACTCCAACCGATCAGTCTTCAGAACTGAGCCAGTTTTTAGAAAGGCACTACCTGCTGAGGGAGCCCTGCAAGCTGCCATACCTTCAGCATTCACCTCTGGCCCTCAGACGGAGCTGGGTAAGACGGGGGTCTCATGCAGGGAAACAATGAAAACTAAAATAAAATGAAGACGGCATGAGACATGCAAAGCTGCATTTCAGCTTTACCTTTTGCAGGCGCAGCTTAACACAGAGGTGACAAAGGAGGTTCTGTCAGCAGGAAAATGTGTGACATTTTCAATATTACTTACCCCCCTTAAACTTTTTCATTTCATGTCGCAACCACACCTTTCAGTGTATTTAATTGGGATTTCAGGAGATAGACCAACGTAAAGCGGTGCATGATTGTGGAGTTGAAGGACAGGTGAGAAGTGTAGCAGGAATTTGTTCTCAGCCCTCTTTACCCCTAATAATGTCCAGTACAACCTTCACATCTTACAACTGTAAATCTTCACCTATGTGGAATTTAATCTATGGGTATATTCAGCCATTTCCATGTTTGTTAGAGAACATTTATGAACAAATAGCATCATAAAAAAACTAGAAACACAGCACAAAGATCGGCAATAATGTTATGGAGAAGTTTAAATCAGAGCTAGCTTATAAACACCCAAAGCATTGAACATTTCTTGGAGTGCTGGTCAACGCATCATGTGAAGATAGTGAAGTGCAAAGCAGACGGCACTTTCCCATCTCCACATTGCCATGTACCTACACCGGAAGGTCTGGCAAGAGAATGTGCCAATACGTAACTCTGGAGGAGTCCAAGAGGCCCGTAGCTCTAGTGGCAAAACGATTTACTGGCCCTGCAGCCCAACCATCAGGCCTTTTTTGACGACTGGCACAAGGAAAGTCATTGTTGAAAGAAAGTTCATAGATTCTTTTCAAAGTTTCCCATATGCCATGTAGGCAATGATGCAACTATGGTATTGGCAGCATCATGCTGTGGGAATTCTTGACCTTAGGGGACAGGGAAGATCATCTGAGTAGATAGGAGATGGATCCAAATACAGAATAACGCTGCAAAAACATCTTGCTAAAGACTTCAGATTTCCAAAAAGAACGACATCCTTAAACATCACATCAGAGCCTTTGCTTAAATCAAAGCAGAATCGCATGTTAAGAATGGCCCAGTCAACGTTGAGGCCTAAATCCAGGGAAACTGTGGCATTGCTTACAAAATGTCTGTTCATAGATCCTCCCCATTAATTCTGAGTTTAAGATTAAAGAATGATACTCGTACCTGTAATTGTTGCGAAAGGTGACAGAAAAAAAAATGGAATCGCGAAGGCTGGACACAAATGCTCAGAACGTTTATCTGAATCTTATATATATTATTTGGTGTTGGTGTGTCACAGAAGTTCCCAATGAAATAAAGTGAAGGATGTGGTTGTAAAGTGACAACAATTGGGTATGAAAACTTTTGCAGGGGATTGCATTCTCAAAACTCGTTTATATGCGATGGCAGGTGTGCCTGATCCTGCCAGTTGGATTGTAAATGCATTTGGAAACTGAAATAATGCAGCAGGTGCATAATATCAGTTTCAACAACTTCCTGTTCTGTGGTGGAAACATACACGTTAGCTATTCATCGCAGACGTTTAACAACGCTTCAGTATAGCAAACATGCCATAATCAATGTCAAATATGTATTCTCGAAAAATCACCGCATTGTTTATGTGAGACGTTCTGAAAGATGCTATATGAGTTAATGTCAAAGTATTAATATATGTCTTACAGTAAAAACATGTATAGTCAAAGCAATATCATACAATTCAGCTATTAAGTCCAACCTCTTCAGGAAGATTTCCAAGTGAACGCATCGTCAGTCTCTCTACATTTCCTGTGCCATGTGTGGACGTCTCTGTAAAAGCGTGATCATGAAGCCATGCAGCGCTGCCAGACCCCCGGCTAAAGGGAGACGCTGCCGTCGCCGGGCTGCAGCGAGGACGCCACGCTGGTCCGTTAGGACTGAGCGGCTACACGAAGGAGTTCAAGGAGTTCATGGCGTTAATCGGGGACGGGGCCCCTGAGCTCTCCTGGCCCTCAGCATTGTCCCTGCTGGAACTCTTTCCGCTATACTGGCCAATAAAGGAGCCGTCCTCGTTGAACTGTCCGTCTCCTCCTTCCCCGTAGTCAACTAAACTGTCGTCACTGTCGTCTCTCTTAACCGTCCCGTTAGACGGCGTGCGGCTCCCTTTTAGCGGTTTGTGGTCCTCATTGTCACTGGAGGAGAAAATAACATGCAGATGTTACAGGTGAGATGAGGTGGCAGATGCAGGAAGATTAGTGATCACTTCTTTTTTTTTTTTTTTTTTTAGATGGAGCATGCAACAGCCAATTACAACATAGTCATGAGAAAAATAAGCAGCGAGTTTTAATGATATTTAAATTTAGCTTGCTCCATATCTAAAAAAAAACAAAAAAACAACAACACAGAAGCTATGACTGATTGGTTTCTATCAGGCAACAGGGAATACAGCTCGAGCCATCAGAAGCTGTCTAAATTCCCCTTGAAACCAAACATGAGGTGGCGAATGTGCTGTCGGACAAAAGCATTCCCCATCCCAAGACAGAGGCTGTGATGGAAAACGAGAAGCTCCGGCACAATGAAGTGAAGAAAACTTTAAGAAAGCAAAGATTTCAGACATAACGTCCTGCAAAGCAAGCATGAGAACAACCCCCAACCTGGCGCGATGCATGACACACGTCTCCAAAGAAAGTTTTCTTTGGATTTCAGAAACATCAGAAACATTCCATGGTTGCATGAGCGGAACGTCAATGAGATGCGATCAAAAAGCCATCATTATGCTGCAGCGTTCCCCAGATTTACCACAAGAGAGCCCAATTGGTAAGCATAAAACATTCATGGAGTGTCACAGTGAGGCCACATTGATGAGGAAGACGAGCCACACTGAGCATGATCACGGCTTTATGAGCGAATATTAAAATTGATGATAGCCGGGGCTTTTCTCCACAGGGACCTCCACGGAGCTCGAACAACCCCCACAGACACCATCGTCGCCCTTACCTTCACTGAGACCCACACCCCTGAGATCAGATGAGGACGTCTCACTGAAATCCCACACAGACAGTCATTCCTAGACATTGTTTAACTCCCGCACTCTGGGAGGAGTTTTCTATTTTTACACAATCGACAAGCGAAACGAAGCTTTAGACAGAACTTAACGTGGTTCTACAGTCAACAAAGAACAGCTCAGGTGAGTTAGGTTATGTCTTTTATTGACATACTGTAAGGTTCCCGCTGAATAAAATGAAACAGGATGAAAAACAAAGAATTCTCTAACAAAGGCACTATGTTATTGTACACTTTCCTTCGTAGTTTGTTTAATAAATCTCTTGTTCGTTGGTATCCATGGTTGTATTCCTCCTTCTCTGTAAACGAAATAGACTGTCCGCCTTTTTAACAATAAAAAGACCCAAACCATTGTGTACTGGTGGCACTAAAAATTATTATGTCAATTACCTTAACAGCATAAATACTACATTTAATTTTAATTTTTATTCGCAAAACCTAAAAATCTTTAAAGTATAAAACATAAATCCCTTCTAGCATTTCTATTTTTTTGTTTTTGTTTTATCAAAGCAGACAATATTCAAATGCCATTTTCTTTTGCAGAAATGTATTTTGGAGCCACGGTGCTCCAAAACAGCAACACACTGCACTGTAGTCTAGCATTAGTGGTCTAGTGACAGTTGTTGAAATAAACTGGTGCACATCACAGAAACAATATTGGTCAGAACTGGAGCAGAAGCTTTCATCAGCTTTATTGCTGCCAGAATTATTGCTTCTTAGATAAGAATTTCTGTCACTATCAGCCATTTAACGCTCAAATTACAGACAGTCAGGACTCCCCCAATGGATTGCTTTTATATTATTTGGTAGTGTGCCGGTTTGCTATGCCTCTGCCGAAGTATCCTGTGAGGAGAGGAAAATCAGCAAACAAGTCTTTGCTGCATGACCTCATATAGAAGTCAGAAACTTTCTCACTATCTTTCAGTTTTCTTGGTTGGACATTTTAGTGACTGATGCCTGAGTTTGGTTTTCAATATGTAGCATCCCTCTCTGGCAACCTTTGACTGTATTCTTGGCGGAGTCGTGCCTGGTTTCCTTCTTTAACACCTTTTTTGTATTACTTTTTTCTAAATGTCAGACAAGGGAAAGAACATAAACATTGTAAACCAAACAAAAATGAAAAGGAAAAAGAGTGAAGATGATCATTAATGCCCTTTAAGCAGTGCAGTCTGCATCTTCTTTTATTATTTGTGTGGTCAAGGTAATCTTATACCTTGACAACGGTCCTAGTCTTCACGACAAAACAATAAATTGGACACTATATTAATCCCCAACTATGTTATATTATACTTATCTATATTTAATTATAAGAGCCATTATATCAAAACTACAATGTTCGACTAGTTTAATAAGACGTTTGTGCTGCTAAAGTAAGATGACATTGTTATGACTTGTTCGACTGACAACTTCTTCCTCAAGATAGAAGAAAGGGCAAGTATTACTGGGCTGAAGATTGCCTCTAGTACTGCTGGTTTTGGTCTTTTTATGGAATTTGTAAATAAGAGAAATGTAAAAAAAAATCCAGGATTTTAGGCCTGAAAATAACCCAAATAAATAGAATGGCTGTCAAGTTCAGCAGCACAAATAACCAGCATTTTCAGTCTTCACACATGCTTTAAATTCCATATCAGATCCATATGCATCTATATAATATATATTTATACTATATCTATGTATAAACAATAATGTCATTCACCAAATTATTCCCTGGAGCAAGATACCCATGCATAAAAGCCATAGAACATATTAATATCTACATACAAAAAGGAATAGAATACAAAATATAAAATCAAGACTATCTTATAAATTGACCTTTAAAAAACAATTTTTCAAAATGTTACATGTACATATTTAAAGTGCTTTTTTTTGTTTCATTTTTTTTCAGCATGCTATTGGAGAAGCAGCCGAGGAGGAGGCTAACAAGCATAGCTGGAGATCTGCCGGAGGTTAGGCAAAGTGTTAATACTATATTTACTGTACGCACAATGCTTGTAAATAGCTTATTTGTTGGGAGGAGAGTTAATGTGTGCTTTTACTGTTCGCTTTTTATAACAGTCATTTTTAAACCTTTATAATAATAAAATCGAAATCCGTTCAACCTGAAGATTTCTGCTCCATACATGCCACCACTACATGATGTCCAGCAGACACACCAGTCCAAGACGAGTAGCCTCCAAGATGTCGTCAAAACATAAAGAAAAAAAAAATAACATGTTGTGCTTTGTCTTGGCAGAACTTGCTGCATTCCTCTTGATGCTGTGACTGAATTTGGTGTTTTTTTGGATGCTTTATTGTCATCAGTAAGGGTTGAGAAGAGGAAGGAAGTGAAGAACTCCAGCCCAGCCCAGAAAGAGCAGATCTGGGCCGGAGGTGGGCAAAAAGCGAGGGGGGTTGGTGGATAAAAACGCACTCTGAAGGGGGATCCGGTAGCAAGAGCGCTGTCTCTCACCTGTATTCCACAAAAGTACAGTCATCGTCTTTCATTGGCTGGAACTCGGGGTCCGTGTGTGCGTCCTCCTTCTCTTTGACTGGTGAGACAGACAAAGCAATTCACACAGAGTTTCTCAATTTTGAAATAAAATGCATTCTTGTTCGTGTTGTGTTCTTTATGTGAATGCTCGTTGCCCGACTGAGAGAAATGTGCCAATATGAAATATGTTCCAAAAAAAAAAAGAGAGATTTTCGCTGCAACCAACACGGTATAAATATGTGAGAATATTTCTGACTGCTACCCACACAAAGGGCTGAAAACAATGCATATGGGGTATAGACAGTGTTGTTGTTTGTGCCATGACTCACCGGGGTATTTCCCTCCTTTGTTCCTCTGAATGAAGCAGATAATGAGAAGGACCAGGATGAGCAGGGCGATGGCGCACATGAGCCCAATGAACCATCCCTGAGTGGCGATGTCTACCTGTCTGCTCGTCACAGCTGGCCAGAGACGGAGAGATAATGTGACAAATGTTAATGCAAAGTTTTTTGCACTCCGTCATAGTGATGAGCAAAATCTCCTCCTTATGGTCGTAGATCATTTTGGTGGACGTTACAGCCGTTAGTTATCGTCATTTCAGTTCATGGGTGAACCAGGATCATGCTTTTGACTTAATATTAGGCTGGATGAGCAGGAATGCTTCTGGATTAATTTAAGAAGTAGATGAACTACTGATGAAATCTTACAAAATAAACTGACATACAATGACACACACACACACACACCAACAGTTACAATCATGGACCAACACACACGTTTACTCGGAGTGACATTAAGTTGGGTAGCAAACTCTACACACATATAAAACCTCTTTATTAAAACATTAATTTTTTTGGTTATCTGCATATCTACAGAATGAGATGGATATACAATGTGCAAACCTTTAAACTGAAAAGTCATGCAAACTGCTACACATTACGTCTCTACGCGCCTGTTGTTCTGAACAGAGCTACAGCAAATAGGGGTGTAACGACACAATCAGCTCAGAAGATGCATGATACTGGATTCATGAAAACAAGAAAAGATCTTCGCAATAGTTTTGGTCAAACTAAGAATCCAGTTATCACAAACAGAGCTAAGGTTTCACATGTCACAAAGGATCTCTGTTCAGTGTAGTTCAAGTCTCTTCTGATCAGTCAAGAAAAACAGATTTAGGCCCTTAGTTTTGCACTGATGTCCAGTCACAGTGGATACTGACATTAGCGTTGCTAGCAGCTAACGGCTAGCCAGTCATGCTATTCCTACAATGCTTAAAGATTGTTTGTAGCTACCCTGTCAGTCCCTTTATCACTTTTTCTTTGTCTACCAGCTTCCAAAAAAGGCTGCCGGGTAAAAAGAGCTATGAAGATTTCTTTGATGCTTTTAGCTGAGTTTTGTACGGCGGCCAGCAATTTCTTTAGAGGTTGACTCTTTCAACATAACAATGCAACTGAAGCGCTTCCTTTCTTAGTTCAAAATAAGAGTTTCCAACACACAGTTAAGTTAAAACATGTTCATCATCCGGGCAGATTTAGTTTTAAAATTACTCTCACTCCACTAAAAAGTTTGTTTCTGATAAGTAGTTGGCATCTCCGACAACATAGTGAGACAATGCACCAGGGTTATATTTGGACAAAATCAGACATGAATTATGGACACCCTTCTGAATAGTTAATGGAACCGCTTTACATCAATAAAATCCTTCTTGTGATCACCGAAAGGTTTTTCCATGTTTCTATTGGGATTTTGATGATTTAACTTTGTGATGAAAGGCCTCTTTGCCATCACCCTAATCTTGAACTTCTCGATCAGACTCAAATTGAGACTCTTAAACACTAATATTACTTCCAGTCAGAAGAAACGTGTTGGGAAAATAAAAAAAGATTGGGTAAATCTAAATCTGCGAGGAGAATGGAAACTTCTGAACTCAACTGTAGATACATTTTCAAGGTTAAAAGCAGCCACCGAAGTCATTTGCTGACAACAGGTACGTGGCGCTTTGCGAACCAGACTTCACGTTAACACGGAACATTGTGCTGGTTTAATATGACGAGATCTCGTTACACCCCTAACAGCAACGCTTCAGTCAAAGCGCAAACTCATCTGCACAAAATGAAACAAGTGAAGAAACTACTAGAACTTCTACACCATGTGAGGAGTGACGAGGCATGACTTGGGCAGGTCAAGTTGGAGGCTGCGCCCCAGGAACACCTCACCTGGGACGGTGACAAACAGCTCCTCGGAGTGGAGCGGCTGCTCGTGGTGACCCTGAGCCACCACACGCACCCTATAGGAGAGGCCCCCCTTTAGGCCCTTCAGCTTAACGTTCTGAGAGCCGTTCACAAGCTCTTTCTGCCACTCCTCTTCGTCTTCACCTGCAGGAGGGACGTCGACGGAGAGAGGCACGTTTGAGGGAGTAATTAGAGCTTAAAATGGATCATGGAGATGATGACGTGATGGGAGCTACTTGGCTGATTTAAGGAAATGACTATTGATATGGCATTACTCTGCAGGCAATTGTGAATATTCATGAAAAAAACAATTAAGGCTTCCAATAAATTATTGAGGTGGCCCTCAAAGCTCAATGCGCAGGAACTTCAACAAGCCCATACAAATTGGGAAAAGTGTCTGACAATTAGTGCCGCCACAAAATAACGGAAAGGAAAGCAGCTTGGTTCAGAACAGCTGCTTGCTGCTCAGAACAGATTTTTAATTAGAAAAATAATCTGGGGAGACGCAAACAACAGGGATGCCTGCCTCACAGAAAGTGTTCTAACACGTTGTTCAGCAGCTAGTTTTCATGTGCCGTCATTTATGATAAATTGTCACGATGCTCGTGATCGTTTGACTTGTCGTTCTGCCCCAAAATTAGGTCGAAATCTGTACAAATCCCCGCAGGGCTGCACACTAAAGAGTCCGACCAGTCACAAAATGCGGCTGCCTTTCGTTTCCACAGCTGCACACAGTGCCTTGAAAGAATACTCATGACCTTTGACCTTTTTCCACATCTTGCCAGCGTACAGCCAGAAGCTTTGATGGATTTGAATGGGATTTTATATAGAGGACCCACTAAAAGTAGTGCGTATTTATGAAGTGAAAGGGAAGTTTTATGCCATTCTCTTTCACAAATAAAAAGTGTGTGGGTGGTGTTGGTTCAGCCTCCTTTACTTCAATAGCCCTAAATAAATTCAAATGCAACAAACTCTCAGAGGCACCACGGTCCAGGTGGGACAATCAGTTAGCACAACTATTAAATGTGTGGCACTGAGCAGTGAGTTGTTTGGAAATGTGCTTCATAAATAACTTAATTCCACAAATCTGTCAATAAAGCTCTAAGAAGTCCTTTTTGAAAGTTGTCAAACGCCATGTCAGGGACAAAGCAAACACGACGAAGAGGGAGCTCTG
This sequence comes from Fundulus heteroclitus, assembly GCF_011125445.2. NCBI lineage: Eukaryota > Metazoa > Chordata > Actinopteri > Cyprinodontiformes > Fundulidae > Fundulus > Fundulus heteroclitus. The sequence continues at coordinate 10,846,245 of NC_046362.1, forward strand.
GTCAGATGAAACATGAAAACACTCCAGATCACGCTAAACGTAGTGGTGGACAGCATCGTGATGTGAGGATGCTTTTCTTTAACAGGCCACAACGAGGCTGGTGAGAGTCTCTGGGGGTCTGGATGAAGCTAAAAACAGGGCAGAAAACCTGTTAGAGGCTGCAAAAGGCCCGAGACTGGGATGGGGGTGCGCCTTCCAGCAGTAAAACAACCCCAATCCTACAGCCACAACTACAATGAAGTATTTACATCAAAGCATATTCATTTGGGCAAAGTGGCCCTGCCAAATCTTGGCATAAATCCAATCAATCAAATCATTTCAAGACTTGAAAAGAGCTGTTCAAAGTTACTCCGCGTACAATGGGACTGACCTTGAGATGTCAGCCCTTAGATGAACAAAGGTGGTAGAGGCATGCCTCAAAAGATTTGCAAAATAATTATTAAGGGGCTTAAAAAAATCCTGTTTAGATTTGTATTTGTAAAAAAAAATGTAAAACAATATATCTTTTTCATTCCACTTCACAGGTATCAGGAGAGGAGCTCCTAGTTTCACTGTACATTGACAACAAAGTCATCCATTCATTCATTATCTGATGACAAAATGTGAAAAAAGTTTAAGAGGTATTCATGTTTTTCCAAAAAAACAATGTACTGCATTTGTAGAGTACAATAGCACATTGAGGTTCAAATATTTTGTTTTCTTTGTAGTTGTTTGCTCAACTGTTTTGTTCTAACCAAAGAGAAGGGGCTTTTCTGCCCTCCGAGTCACAAGAAAAGTCTAATCCTATGATCTGACACAGAAAAACACCCACTAGAGAAAACAATGGATGTTCAGACCTTCAGACAAAGAAATAAGCCACCTATTTCTCTGTCACTTGGAGCACTTATGCCAAAGCTTATCTGTCTCTAAGATAGAAATCTCCATCAGGCTTGTCCTCTGAACGCTTTCAAAGCTGCTGCATTTGTTTATCTGTGACCAGTGTCTGCGAATGGGCTGTCAGGGCCACCGAAGAAGCAACAGTGGAAGTGAGCTAAATGTGAAATGTGTCATGATTGATGATGATTGGTTTATGTTTTGAATTAGTTGGAACTATGAAAACGACTATTCCTAACCGGATGCATGAAACAGTAGGCGTGAGAGAGTCATACCACGATGCTTTTAACCTCGCTGCAGGTGGGAAAAGGCAACTACGAGCACTTTAGTCAACTTCAGTGGGCATAGGAAAGACAGGAGGATCTGCTTTCTTTGGCAGGTTTTCTTCGTCAATTCTATCAATGTTGTCGCTGGAAATCAGAACTCCAGCCAACACCAGCACGGAGCTATTACGGATCCAATTACAGGAAGCTCCATTTATCAAATCAGGGTCTACGCTGCCAGGACCCAGCGTTAACATGACTGCCAATATTTCTAATCACCTGCGCAAGCCAGTAATGAAGTAGGAGTCTCTTGCCACCCATGCATGGAGCTGAGAGAAATATTAATGAGGTGGTTTTCTTACTGTTGTCTGCAATGTACTCTACATAAACATTTTTCTCTGGGCCCCAGTACTCCCAACTGATCAGGGCCCCGTCTTCTTCAACCGAGGAGCTAACGTTTGCGAAAGGACTCGCAGGCCGGGCTGCGCACACAAGAGAAGAGACAACAATGAAGACTGGCCTGTAGTGCAGCGGACAATGCAGCAAGTGGCAATTAAATTCTTTGCACTGATTATACAAGAGCATCTTATTCAATCAGAATATCATCAACAAATATTTTTTCAGTAACAGTTCAAACATTTTAATCATTTATTACTTATATTTACTGAGCCTAGAGTTCTATATTTCAGAGGTTTGATGATTATGGCTTAGAGCTAATGAAAACCAAAAACTTTGTTTTGCAGAAAACAAGAATATTACCTAAGACCAACAAAAACAGGATGTTTTCAACAGAAATGGTACATACACACTCGTGGAGGGGACTGCTAGCATGAGGAGAGAATATTGTGCATGTGTCTAAGCCTGTGTCTGAGGACGTTGAGTCGGGAAGTTGAACGTTGAACAAAAATTGGGATGGTGACCCAAAGCAAAACACTAAATCAGATCCAAAGGGGCTTAAGGAAAATAATAAGTCCATGTTTTGGAACGGTGCTAATTAAGCCCTGATCTTAATGCCTTATAAAATGTCTGGAGAGAGCTGAAAAGGAGTGTCCAAGCAAGATTCCTCCAAACCTGACTCGAATACAGCAGTTCTGTCCGGAAGAATGGGCCAAAAATTTCAAGCAAACCACTGAAAGAAGCTTGTATGTAAACTTCAGAATTAAAAAGCCTCTCTGTAAAAATCTATCATTATTCCAGCGTTTAACAAATCTAAGAATTTTGGTGATCCAAACTGGCCAAGTGCACTTAAGCGTAGTTTGATTTAACGCATATAATTTAAAAAAAAACATGTTTATTTTTAAACTGATCGTGTAAACGTCTGGTCTCAATTTCATATATGGCTTTCACTCCGTGGAATAACTGAGGGAAATAGATCAACTCGTTGACGTTTTTTTAATCTACTGAGAAGCAGCTGCAGTTGTGTGACATGAACGCCTTGACCCACTCAAAAAGTGCACGACAGCGCTGGATGGGGAGATATACCATTAAAAAGAGAATCCACCATCAAGCTCATAATAAACTAATCAGACATGCAGGCTACTAAGATCTCAGCATGGTCTATACCCTTGTTGAT